>NW_007260023.1:361085-386399 GCF_000164805.1 Carlito syrichta | reverse complement strand
CAGGCACAGAGGGTATTGTTCAGGTGCACATCCCCTTCTCTATCTCAGACCTCTCACAAACAAAAAAAGGCTTAGATCATACACAACTAATCCTGCCATCTCCCTCCTCTATTTCTAACTTCAACCCAGCAGATAAACCTCCTATAGTCTGCTTTGTTATTCCACTCTCCATCAGTTTCTCCTCCTTCTCACCCTCCACCTTTATCTGGGAAGGAAGGGCTGGCATCTATGGCCATGGCACCTAACCCTGGCCTTCAGTCTTTTCTTTTACCTTTGGAAAAGGGACCAGTGCCAAAGGCCATGGAACCTGATCCCAGTCTCCAGTCTTTCTCTTTTGTCTTTGGAGGAGGGGCTGGTGCCAAAGGCCATTGTGCCTGACCCCAACCTCCAGCCTTCTCACCCCCCTCCCCTCACTGCTTGATAACCCCCTGGTGGCAGCCCTACCAGCTGCAACAAGTCACCACCCCCACATGTACTTGGAAAACCCATTCAACTTTCCACATGTCTTAATAGGTCTCTTCACAAGGGGGTGGCTGGGACAAAAGGATGTTAAAAAAAATTCTTCTTTGTTGTTTTCTTATGATAAATTTCTCTCAAGTTACATCTAAACTGGGACTATATCGACCTTCTTCCTAGACAAAAGTAAAGGGATCATGTAAATAAATCCTGTTAGCTAACTACAAAAAGATGTTAATAAACAGGCTAACTAGGACAGAATAAAAGAGGTTTTTCAAAGACCAGATGAAAATCCAGCAATGTTTCTAAGTCACCTCTCTGAGACATTGCAGCAATTTACCAATATTGATTTAAACTCTGTGGAGGGACAAACTCTTGGTGATGTATTTTATCTCCCAGTCAGAACCGGGTATTAGGCACAAACCCCCAAAATCAGAAAAGGGCCCATAAACCCCTCAATTAGAACTATTGGACACAGCCTTTAAAATCTTTAACAACCGAGAGGAGGAAAGAATACTGGACCACCAACATAAGTGGGAAGCACTTCAGTTTTTATCTACCACTTTATCAGAAAAAGCCACCACTGATAATCTTCCACCCCAGATGGTCAATAACAGAAGGGGTACACAGCCCACTTCCCAGGTTTGTTTCTGATGCCATCAAAATGGGCATATGGCCAAAGACTGTCAAGCCCTGCCTACCAGCAAAACCCTGTCTCAAATGCAAACAGCATGGACATTGGGCTTATGATTGCCTCATTCACCCAGAAGGAAGAGAGCACATGCCCAGAGGCTTGCTGCAATTGAGGGACACCAGGCATCTTACACGATCTCAAAAGGGGATCTCTTGGACTTGCTCCCGTCAGATTGACTCATCCCTAACTTGGTGGCCCCAATGCCTTTGGAACAAACTATTAAACCAACCGAGCCTAGGGTGGAAATATCAGTAGCTGGTGGGGTTATATCATTTGTTATTAATATGAGGGCTACATGCTCAGCTCCACTTACATTTCCTGGTTCACTCTTTCCTTCACCCCTTTTGGTTATGGGGGTACAGGGCATTATATCCAGGCCCCTCACTACACCATTATTTCCATGTGTTCTGGGAAATAAAATATTTCAACACTATTTCCTTGTTATGCCAACGTGTCCCGTTCCATTAATGGAAAGGGATATTATGACAAAAATTAAAACTCATATTATTCTTTACCCTGAGCCATCACCACTGTGCTTTTGGGGTGCCTTTATATAACTTTGGATTCCCCTAATAGTTCTACGTTAGATTCTATCTAAGCCCTTCCACTGCATATAAACTTATTGCTTTGGTTAAAGCTCTAAGGTTAGGAAAGATATAAAAAAGTTGTTGGTATAAGATATGTTTTTTGAAAAAAAGGATAAAGAAAAGATAAATAATTATATTTTTAAAAATCTTATGGTACATTTTAATTCTATAATAAAATGACTAGTTAAAGAAAGTATAAGACAAAAATATAAGGTTTGAGCGAGGTTTTTTTTTCTTTTCAAAATCGTTGGACTATCATTTGGGTTAAATAAGTAACTTTGACAATAACTACTGTGATTTTGTGTTAAAACATGCTTTTAAAAACTTTGGTACTTAAACTTTTCAAGTTCTTAATTCAGTCTCTAGGGTGAGATAAGCAGCAAGCTCCAGGAATCACACCTAACCCACCCCCTTCTGAATTGCCTGAAGGCCAAGTAAATTAATTTCACTAACAACGCTGCCAAATTGCTAACTTTAAAATCTCCTTCCAGGCACAAGGATTACTATCCAACATAGGATGGGTGGCAAAATAACCTGGGCTTCACTCTCTAACATACCAATTGTTGTAAAAGTATATCAGACCTATTATAAAAACAAAGGAAACTGTTTTCTCTTGCCAACGTTTACCTGTTTTAAATTCTCAACTTAAGCTATTACCTAACTACATGTCTCTAATATTTTCAATCTTTCTTCAGACTTTATATCAAAGTGGCTGTATTTCCTTGTTAAAATATAACTATAGATAATTTACAAAAAAAATTTCAGCTTATGTTAATGAATACATTCAATTTACGGAACTTTCACTTTTCCAACATTGTTTTTTGGGACAAAAACTCTTTTCATCATCGTTTGCTTAATAATCTTTGCCTATGCTCTCACTTGATGTTTTATTAGATCCAAATGGCATTTGCTTAAGGTTCTGCCATTTCCTGTTCATGCCCTTAAAAATAAATAGGTAGAGACATCGCTACGGCCCCATCTCAGCAGAAAGTAGATACAAAAAATGATCTTCGCCCCATTTCCCAGGATTATAAAAATATATCCAAGAGCAGGAAAAATAAAAAAATAAAAGGTTCCTATAAAAACCTAAAAAAACTTAGCTTAGTCTTTTGGCCTCAGTGTAGTGATCAACAAGCATTCAGACATCCTACTAAAGGACAAACAACAGTCTATCCCATCCCCCCTAGGCAAATCTCCAGATACAAGATCAGGCACTCATTCCTTTTTGATACTGCCTCAATGTCCCTTACCTCTTATGGGCAGGGACATTCTAGCCAAATTCCAGGTGTCCATCACCTTTAAGCCAAGTACAGCCCTTAACAACCCATCTCCCACAACCCCATTTTTGGCCCTCCTAAATACTAATGATTCCCCAACTGACTCACTTCCTCCTTTACCCCCTTCTATAATAAATCCTCAGGTATGGGACATAAACTCCCCCTCCTTCTTGTCCCAACTCACTACCCAACCAAATCCAAATCCAAACAAATATCCTAGATTCAGCACAGGAAACTTGTAACCCTTGGCCCCTTTCCTTTCTTGACTTAATTGCCATCCTCCTTACTATATTGTCTTCTATAAAAATTCACCCCTTACAGCACTATTTTCATCAGCCTAACCCTCCTTCCCCTATTAATTTTAACCCACCTCAACAGTGAAACAACTCCACCCGTCCCACCATTTCACTGGAGATTCTTTGTAGAAGAGTCCTGGACTTCTAAAGACCACTCATATACCCAACGTCTGGCCACAGCAGACTGCCAGCCATATGGCTGCCAGTCTCAAGTTTCTATCCCCATCTCTCTCTCTTCCATGTGCTCACTTTCTTTAACGTGGTACAAAATACCTCAATTCTTCTTTCTTTTTGACCAAACCCGAGATTACTGTAAGCAAAACCCTAAAATTTATGGGGATGTCCAAAACTCTCTTACATGCTCCACTCCGTAAACATAAAATGGTTTGACAATGATAGAGACATTTTTCTTTTTACTTCACAAGGTGGAGACCAATTCTACTTAAACGTCAAACATCCCTGGGATGACATGTGGACAAAAGGGGTGATAGGCAAAGTATACAACGGAATTCTTGACTCCACCCCAGCAGGAACCATCAAAATTTACCACACCTATGTCCAAATTCAGCCAAGTATCCCAAACCTAGCCCCTAAAATAACAAAACAAGAGGCAATATTACAAACCTCCGTACAACAGACAGCCAAAGTCACCCTATTTTCCTGGCTCTCAGTAGTCCAACAGGGAGCACGCTTTCTCAACAACTCACATCTAGGCAACTTTTCTAACTGCTTCCTATGTGCAGCCCTCAGTCGCCCCCATTTACGGCAGTACAATTCATAGGAAATCTTACCACCCCTGCACACAAAATCCTACTGTTCATTTCCCCCCACTATCAGGAATTCCCCTGTTCACAACCTCAACTTATCCATCACTTATCAACGCTACCTGTGCCCCACCTGGCTTCTTCTTCTGGTACAACAGCACCCTTCCCAAAAGAAGAGTCAACATCTCGTCCCTAAACCTCACTTAACTTTTCTTTTAGATTTGTTCTCTTCCAGGTTCTCTATTTACCTCCACAGTCTACTCCAAGACAGCTGGTTACTACCACCCTCGTGCCCACTGGAGGATTGGCCGGAACAAGTTGCCATTCTACATTTACAAGGAACTTTCATGGAACTCTCACCTTCAAAAATCTTCACCTTCAGTGCCTACCTCTGGACCCTATTCTGGCTGGTTCTGTGCCCTTCTCCCACCTCACCCCACAATGCCCACATCCAGCAAGAAGCAGCCAGAAAGAGTAACGATGCCCCTCCCCCAAAGAAACAGAAAAGGTGGGAATGAAGGGTGCAGGAAACAGCCAGAGGGGTGGCTCCCAAAATGGTGCAGAACGAGGTAAAGCCACACAAGACAATAAAGGCCTTAGGTTCTGGCTTCTTCATACATGATTCCCCTCACATGCGAAGTTCAAACCTGCAAGCCTCCAATCATTTCCCATGACGTAGCTAGCTTTGTTATATGTCCAATAGGACTGTAATGCGGCATCTACCCACCCTGCTGCCATGCTGCTCCTTCAATAAAAACTTAGCACAGCCCCTTCCGGCCCCTGTCAGGCTAGTAGATACAGCCCTCTCCCTGCAACTCTCTCTCTCTCTGCTTTTCCTTGGTTACAGACCCTCTCTGTAACAGCCCCTTTAATAAATCTCTTGGTCCAGGCCAGGTGTGGAGTCATTACTGGCACCAAAATCCTTTCATTGGTGCTATGACTCGGATAGGGTGCTCTCCTGCCCTTGTGTGGGTCTATCCCCATAGGTGGGACCCCTGACCTGGTGCCGGTGGCCACTCCAGCCCTCCAGGACCTTCCCCACTGTTTTGAATGTGTGAGCTGCATCCACCAGTGATCATTGGATAGGCGAGTTCCCCCAGACACGGAAGCCAAACTTGCCCGGGACCCCTGGGGGGAACTGACCATTGATCGTCTGGCAGCCCCTCCAGCCCCCGGGCAAGGGGGAACACACCCCGCCTTGGTCTTCACGGCCACAGCAGACCCTAAGGGCTTCCTCCTGTCTTTTATCTCTCTCAAATCTTAAAAACTCCCACAGTTGTCGGGCTGTAGCGGGCCCCAGGGGTCCCATGTCTGCTAACCCTCAGCAGTTTCACTCTGGAGTCTGGAATGTCTTCAAGATTTATATGTTGATATCCTTACTTCCCCATCTTTTGGCCATATGTGCAATCAGTCTATAATTTCCGTGATTTGCTCTGGAGAGACCAAGTGCTCATATGGAAATATTAGCTTCACATGGTGTGAGGAACAGAGTCTCACAATGATTGTATTCACCAGAGAGCAGCAGGACATGTCCACAAGATTATTAATTGATACACTGTGTTTTCTAATTTTATACCTTATGAGTTAATACTTCATCTTTACATTTATTTACACTTGCTAATGTATGCTATGTATAACCTATAAATGCACACATTTTTAGTTTCCATTTGTATGATAGATTTGCATATGTTTCATGGTAGTAAATGTCAAAATACACTAGAATATACTTCTATCTAATGTGCTTATGATACATTAACTTGGTGAGATATATTCCTAAACTATGTGGTTTGTCTGTGAGTTTGTTTTAAATGGTCACAAACTGTCAATAAAAACAAAACCAAGAAAACTTCCAATGTATTTGTTTTTAAAAAATGGACTTATGCAGGTCACACCCATGTTCTTCATGGACTGACTGTACAGTGAGAAAGATAAATGTGGAAATACCAAGACACTAGAAAGTTGGAAAACAGTCAAATAAAACATAATTAGAAATATGATAAATCAACAACATAAAATGTATGAAATAAACATTAAATTTGATTGAGTTGGTAACAGGACTAGTGAGCAGCATTTTTTTTTTTAGTTGGAGTCTGACCTTGTCGCCCAGACTGGAATGAAGTGGCATGCATTCGGCCACCACATCCTCTACCTGCTAGACTCAGGAGAGCCTTCTATCTCAAACTTCCAAGAAGCTGGAAATACAGGCACACTCCACCATACATGGCTAATTTTATGATTTATTGTAGAGATGAGGTCTTGCCAAATTGTCCAGGCTGGTCTCTAACATATGGGCTCAGGCAATCACCTCACCTAGGCCTCCCAATGTCCTGGGATTATAGTGTGAGCCACCACACCAGGCCCGAGCAGAAACATTGAGAACAATGTATATACTCACAAAGTTTAGAAAAGTCTGAGTGACCCAGCCTGTAATCCCAGCACTTTCAGAGACCAAGGTGAGTAGATTGTCTGAGCCCATGTGTCCAAGACCAGCTCAGGCAAGTTGGTGAGACCTTGTTTCTACAATAAATTAAAAAATTAGCCTGACATGATAGCACTCCCCTTTACTTCCGGCTACTTGGAAGGCTGAAGCAGAAGGATCACCTGAACCCAGCAGGTCAAGGCTGCAGTGGCTGAACATGCCCCTGCCCTCCAGCCTGGGAGACAGAGTGAGACATTGACTCAAAATAAAAAAAAAGAAAAGAAAAGTCTGAGTGTTAAAATATACAATTACAGTTTCACATAAAAGGAGGCTTGAATGCAAATATGTGAAACCCTTCTCAAGTGTTTATGTAGTGGTTTGATAGAAAGATATGAAAATAATAGATTTGATGATTTATGAGTTTCTAAAATAATCAAAAAACAGACATAAATTTATAAGTTTAGAAATAAAGTGTCAAAAATAAAAAATAAAATGCAATATTAGTCAAACTACATAATATCACAAAGGGGGAAAACACCTAAAAGCAGAGATGGGCAAGACATGGTGGCTCAGAACTGTAATCCCAATACTTTGGGTGGCCGAGGTGGGAGAATGTCTTGAGCCCAGGAGTTTGAGAGCAGCCTGGACAATGTACAAAGACCTTGTGTCTACAAAAGACAAGTAAAAATTAGGTGCAGCGGTGCATGTTGTCTTCATGTTCTCAGTAGGCTTAGGGAGCAGAGAATTTCCTGAGCTTATAGGTTGAGTCATAATCATGCCACTGTACTCCAGCCTGGGTGGAAGAGAGATGCCAACTCAAAAAAAAGCATATATGTATGCATATGTATATATACAAATATATAAGTAATATAATAAATTGAAAATACAAACCAAAACCAAAAAAACTACACTAAAAGAACTTAAGAGTATTTCCAAATGAACTTTTATTTTCCCCAAAAGCAGAGAAATGAGTATTAACACTGCTGATATAAAATATTAAAGCTAAAATTGGATATCTTTAAAGAATATCTTTAAAGAATAGTAAACAATGAAACATTTTTCAAACAAAAATTACGTGAGAGATTTGATTACCAGTATCAACTTCTAAGATACATAGTTTAAGAAGAAAAAGCCATTCTTCTGCATGAAGATACAATGGAAGTGAAAGAGTAAGGGACATGATGAGGGAGTATTGAATAATGGTGGACAATAAACTCTAGAAACTGTGTCATTGCCAACATGAAATTTAAAAATATTTAGAAATGACAAAAGTGTAGTTCCACCAATTTTATTTAAATATAACAGAATTCTGTGCTTCCTAAAAGATTAATGGCAGAATCATCTAGTTTTTAGAACATTATTCATCACTGACAATATGTGATGGGCCTTCCATTGCAGGTAATATTGGTTACTCTTATATCAGAGCTTATTTGTAATAAAGGACTTACCGTGTATGGACATTGACCCCTAGACTCTGACCACTTAGACTGGCTGGATCATCTCTCCCTGACATAGGTGAGAAGGAAGACCGGCAGGAAGCAAACACAATGGAAGACAAAGTCTCTGCACATGTGTGAACTTCACTTTTCAGTAAGATACAACCAGATCACAACTTTTCTTTCACCACTGTGGCTTTTATTTATTTATTTATTTATTTTTAGTTGGAGTCTCACTCTGTCACCCAGACTGGAGTGCAGTGGCCGCTCCCGGCCACCGCAGCCTCTACCTGCTGGTCTCCAGTGATCCTTCCACCTCAGCCTTCCGAGTAGCCAGAATTACAGGCATGCACTACCACACCCGGCTGATTTTTTTATTTACTGTAGAGATGAGGTCTTGCTGCCCAGGCGGGTCTCTAACCCACGGGCTCAGGCAATCCACTCACCTCAGCCTCCCAAAGGTGCAGGATTACAGGCTGAGCTACCAAGCCTGGCTGGCTTTTATTTTTTTAATTTTTTTTTTCAAGTTGGAGTCTCACTCCGCCACCCAGGCTGGCATGCTTTGTGCTCATGATCACCCCAGCCTTGATGCACTGGGCTCAGGCAATCTTTTTGCCACAGCCTTCCAAGTAGCTGGAACAACAGGAAAGGACCCCTACGCTCAGCTAATTTTTAAAATTTTGTTGTACAAACATGGTTTTACCATGTTGCCAAGACTGGTCTTGAACCTGTGGGCTCAGTAAATCCTCTCACCTCCACTTTTCAAAATGTGGGATTTCAGGCATGCCTTTCTGTACCTGGCTACTTTCAGTCTTCTTTAATGTGCTAAGATTTGTTTTGTGTTCTGATACATTGTCTATCTAGGAGAGTGTGCGAGGTTCAACTGAATATGCTGTGTTTGATGGTGTTGATTGGAGAGTTCTGTGTAAGACTTCTCACTCTAAATTGTCCCTAGTGCCATTCAAGTCTTCTGAATTCTTATCGATCTTTTATCTGGCATTTCAAGTCATTAATGAAAGTGGGGCATTCTAGCCAGGCTCGGTGGCTCAGCCTGTAATCCCGCACTTTGGGAGGCTGAGATGAGTGGATTGCCTAGGCCCACGGGTTCGAGACCAACCTGGGCAACTTGGCGAGACCTCATCTCTACAATAAATCAAAAAATCAGCCGGGCATGGTAGCACATGCCTGTAATTCCGGCTACTCGGAAGGCTGAGGTGGAAGGATCGCCGGAGCCGAGGCTGCAGTGACCGGGAGCGGCCACTGCACTCCAGTCTGGGTGACAGAGTGAGACTCCAACTCAAAAAAAGAAAGTGGGGCATTCCGTTATTTCACGGTTCCTGTGCTACTGTGTATTTTTGCTTTATTTTGACCACATTTATTTTATATATTTGGAAATCGTGATATCAGTTGAATTCACATTTGTACCTGCTATTGATTGCTAATAAATAGATTTTAAAAATTATTTTGTAATGTCATTCTTTGCTTTTGGCGAGCATTTGTTTTTTGAGTCAAAGTCTCACTGTGTTGCCCAGGTTGGAGTACAGTGGTATGCCCCTGTACTGCAGTGGACTGCAACCTTGGTCAGCAACATGGCTTCCCCCTGCCCCTTCTGAAAGCCTTTTCTCGCAGACCTTCCGAGGTCACACACCACAAGCGCTGAATAGGGCTTAGGGATTCACGATCCACTATTGGCCCAAGGGGAGTCCATAGCTCTGTGAAGGAGGCTCCCGTTAACCTTGGGAAGGAGAGGGGAATGGGGCCAGGACACAGCCCTCCCACCATGGTCCAGTTTCCCCCCACCACCAGCCTCCCCAGTCCCCCATATCCGGAGAGCGGGATTGCCTGGAGAAGTCTCACCTGAGCGAGTTAGTTGCGGGCTTAGGACCCTGGGGACCTGTCCAGCAACACCCCAGCCAGTGGGACCGGGCCAAACTGCCAGCGGGGTTGAGTGCAGGCTCGAAGCTGACAGGAAGGTTGGTCCCACCACAGTCGTGTCATCCGGGTCCATCCTCCCTCCTCTTCTCACACCCGCTCCCATAGTCATCATCTCCCGGCTTTCGGGTGTCGTGGCATCCTCCCTATGGACACTGAGGACAAGCAGATCACAGGGTGACAAAGGCTGAATAAAGACCCACGGTTCTCTCGGAGTTGACCCACCATTTCCTCTAGCACCAGATACAAAAAGTTCAGTCAGCAGCCAGAAGCTGCCTCCTCACTTCTAAAAACTCTCTGGTTGGACAGTTTTC
Organism: Carlito syrichta; assembly: GCF_000164805.1. NCBI lineage: Eukaryota > Metazoa > Chordata > Mammalia > Primates > Tarsiidae > Carlito > Carlito syrichta. The sequence goes on along the minus strand of NW_007260023.1, from coordinate 376,224 downwards.
AAGTCATCATCTTGATGATGGATAAGACCAGTTGGTTGGATAAGGTTCCAGGCCCCTTTCTGATCTTCAGTGACAGGAGATGCAATAAAAAGGAGCTGCAGGATGCAAAACAAAAACACGTTTTTGCTTACACCTTCTAAGAAGGGAATGAGTTTGGAGGAAAGGTATGCAAGAAAACACTTTCAATTCACAGAGACATAATTTGGCTTTTTAAAAGCAGCATGTATTTCTTTTATAATCTGAAAAAGAAAAAATGTGTTATTATCTTTTGGTAGAAAGGCAACAATATTGTTTTTACCAATATTTGCATTGTCAGGGCCATGCAGCGATCGCTATGCTGGCCTCCAAGTCGGAAAGACTTGCATTGTATGAGAGTGTCCAACACAAGCCTGTAAGAGGAAACCCAGGAGGAATCATTAGGACAAAGGAAGTACAGTTGCAATAAGTGAGAGTTAGCATGGGAATTTATGGCCATCAATTATTAGGAGGCTTCACGAAAGCAGAAGTGCTCCCGGAGTTTTCCACTGTCTAGACAGACAAATTCTACAGATGGACCCCAATGAGGTAGCCGCATCCCTCAACACTGTGGGTGACAAGCCTACCATACAAAGCAGAGACATAAACTGAGGAGTTTCCAGTTTCCCCTAACTGCCCTTCACCTTGAACGTTGCTGCCCCAAAGCTGGATCACCACATGTTCCTGAGGGATCAGGTCACCATCTATGTCTTTGAGACATTGACCAGTCAGGCCTCGGTTGAGATGAGCCTGATGAGTTTAAGTGTAAAATGCCTGTACCACCTCAGCTCCAGGCTGGATTCACATCCACTCAAATGGGTTGGTAAAATTAGTCCAGTAGGCCAGCGCCGTGGCTCATGCCTGTCATCCTAGCACTTTGGGAAGCAGAGGTGAGAGGATTACCTGAGTCCAGGAGTTCGAGACCAGCGTGGGCAACTTGGTGAGACCTAGTCAGCCGCTGGAAAAAAAATAGATCCACTAGACATGTGCCTGGGAGTGGGGTTTCTCCTTCGCTCTTAGCAGATCCCTGAGTGACCCAATAATTTTTCTCCCTGGCCAGGCTCAGTGGCTCAGCCTGTAATTCCAGCACTTTTGAGACCAAGTCTAGTGGATTGCCTGAGCCCGCGGGCTCAAGATGAGCTCAGGCAGCTTGGGAAAACCTTGTCTCTAAAATAAATAAAAAATGAGTCAGGCGTGGTAGCATGAGCCTGTTGTTCCAGCTACCCGGAAGGTTGAGGAAGAAGGATCGCTGGAGCATAGCAGGTTGATGCTGGGGTGGCCATGAGCATACCACTGCACTCCAGCCTGAGCGAAGGAGTGAGACTCCAACTCAAAAAAAAAAAAAAATTACACTCTGATGCCTCAAAATCCACATCCACGAAAAAGATGCCAGTGAGGTTGAGGTTTCCAGGAAGCCACAATTCCATGACCTCTTGCAAAGCTCTGAGGCTGTATTTGGGTCTGGTTTGGGGTTTCTCCCAACGCGAGTTCACTGGACTCTGCTTGGAGACAGCAGAGGGTGGCATCCCATGGGTGATGTCTGGGACATCAGCCCCATCCCCATGGGAGGAAGCAAGTAGGCCCTGGGCTGAGGAGTTCCGTGCTCTGAAGGTACCCGGATGTGGATGGAGAAGACTCTGAGCTGCCCAGGGATGGGGGATGGCAAGCCCCTTCTTCCCAGTTGTTCCAGGGCCAGACGTACTCCCAGATCTCACCATCCCCAGTGTCCAGCCCACCTTGCCCCAGTTGTCCCTCTGAGATTTCACTCTGCGTACAAGGTAGTGACAAGAACGTGGCAGCAGAGCTCTGAAGGGGCGAGACGTGCCCCACCCCAACCTGTTGTGCGGGGATTGTCGTCCTGCAGCCCCACATGCCCCACGAACCAGGAGCTCATATGACTTTTTCTTGTCTTGGATGAGCCCTATATGACGGCATCCACTGTCACTCAAGATCAGAGGAGGTGGAGCCTGGAGCCTTATCTAATCAATAGGAGGCAGCCTTGGAAACTGTCCTATCAAACAGGCCGGAAGTGAGAGGGCAGCGTCCGGGATCTGATGGGGCCTTCTTCTCCTTTGCCTGCACACAGAACTTGGTCACCCCCGTTTCCTTGTCCTGATGCTCCAGGAGATCCACGTGTCTTCATTACAGCCTCTATTGTCCTGTGACCTGCAGGTCCTGGGACAACCAGAGGGAAGACGTCGGGACACCTGAAAGCTGGGAAGGGGGGATGGTCTTGGATGGTCCAGCTGTTGGGGGACTGGGTCTCCCCATCAACTCCGTGTCTGAACTGGATTCCGATGGCGTCTGGGCCAGGTCTCCTCGATGCAGGGTGGGGCTGGACCAGGACCTCGGGGTGCTTTCTCTGGCAACCTCCTGCTGTGTGCCGTCTCCACACAGTACCTCGCTCTGGTTGTGTGGGACCGGAGAGGGGGGCTCATGGGAATCATAAACTTGGGGGTTGGGGGGACGTGGTTCTGGTCCTCGTCCCACTCTCCTCCTCAAAGTTAAACAGAGGCTCCATCACAACGTTAAGGAATTCCCTTGGGCCAACAGTGGGTCCTGAATCCTGAAGCCCCAGCCAGCCTTGTGGTGTGGCGTCCCCAGAGAGATGGGGGGGAAGGGTTTTGAGAAGGGGCAGAAGGAAGCCGGTCACGGGCAGGTGCTGGTGGGTGACAGCCCCGCAGTCGCCTTATGAATAGCCAGGCAGAAATTCCCAGGGCATGTCATTGGGATCAATGGCAGTCACCAGGTCCAACGCCATTCTGCTTGTAGCAAGACAGCCAGTAAGTCTCAAAATGAAGTTGGAACAAGGGCTGTGACTTTATTTAGGAGGGACATTACAAAGATGGGCCGGCGTACTAAAGACTTCTCTTAGGTTGTGTGTGCTGACTTGGGTTTTTATCCTGGCTAGGGAGACAAAGGGGACCCAGGTCAAGACGTGGCTTAGAAGTGTAGATATCTGAGTACCAAGAGGAGTCCTGGAAATTCATAAAGTTTCTTTGTCCTTGGTTCATGTGTTATATGCATGAATATCCAGCCGAATTAAAGGTTAAATAACAAGTAAGCCCTTTATTAAAACCAGTGGTCGAGAGGGGGCTCATGCCTCCCAGACTCTTGACAACAAATGAAACTTGATGGGAGTCTTTATAGGCAAAAGTAGTTGGGAAACTGAGTCATTACAGAGATAAACATATGAAACATGTTCTGGGGTTTGACACATAGTACACTTAGATAAGGGGGCACACAGTATACTCTGATAAGGGGGAAACCGTTAGAGTACTGGGTGGGGTGCAGGGCTGTGAGGGTTGTTTATGAGCAAAATTTTAAAATTCTTGCATCAGCCACACAGAAGTTCAATAAGAGTTAATAACATGGAAACAAGTCACAAAATGGAGTTTTACATTTCAAGTATAAACTCAGGTTTTAACTAATGCATGGCTAATACTTTAAACATTTCACAAATATAGCAAAAACACTTCATATACTTCACATGGTCTCCTTGTTTTGAATATTATAAAATATGGTATGAAACAACAAAATATAAAGTGAACCAGCAGAAATACATGATTAGAAATACTATTATTCAAATTCAGGTTAAGGAAAGTAGAAAGAATAGCTAATAATAAGTATACATGGAAAAAAATTAAGCATCAACTGGGCTCGGTGGCTTAAAATTACCTGTAATTTTAGTTTGAAAAGTTCTAAAACATGTTAGAATGTACATGTTATGTAAAAATTAAATTAGCCTCCCACATTTATTTAAATGTTTGCCTTTGATGCATAACTTTTTTTTTTTTTTGATTTAGAGTCTCACTCAGTCGCCCAGACTGGAGTGTAGTGGCACATCCTGGCCACTGCAGTTGCAACCTGCTGGGCTCTGGTGATCCTTCTGTCTCAGCCTTCCAAGTAGCTGGAACTACAGGCATGTGCTACCACGACCGGCTGATTTTTTGATTGATTGTAGAGATGAGGTCTCGCCAAGTTACCCAGGCGGGTCTCGAACCTGCGGGCTCAGGCAATCCACTCACCTCAGCCTCCCAAAGTGCAGGATTACAGGCTGAGCCACTGAGCCTGGCTGGCAATGTTTTAAGTTCACCTACAGCAGTAGTTTATTCTATGAAGTGAATAGATACATTATACCATGTTATAATTAAAACACGTCAAATAAAGATTAAATGTCTAACTTTAATTCATACTAAGAAAGTGAAAATTTTTTTTAAATTACATTTTTATGTAATGTAATGCCTTTTGCCCCAAATAGCTCAGTCTGATTTCCTGTAGAATTATGTTTAAACCTCCATGGAATTTGATACCATAACACGGAAAACATGTCACATAATCTGTCCCTTTACAACCAAATCCCAATATTTCCTCTATACCCATATACACTTATGACATGAGGCACAAACAGAAGGCTTTGTGTTTTTTTTTGAGTTGGAGTCTCACTCTGTTGCCCAGACTGGAGTGCAGTGGCCGCTCCCGGTCACCACAGCCTCGACCTGCTGGGCTCTGGCAATCCTTCCACCTCAGCCTTCCAAGTAGCTGGAACTACAGGCACGTGCTACCACGCCTGGCTAATTTTTGATTTATTGTAGAGATGAAGTCTCTCCAAGTTGCCCAGGCAGGTCTCAAACATTCGGGCTCAGGCAATCCACTCACTTCAGCCTCCCAAAGTGCTGGGATTACAGGCTGAGCCACAGAGCCCAACACAGAAGTTTTAAAATGACTTCAAATAGTGGTCCCTTGATATATGCCCAGATTTTCCCAAAACTTTCAAAGCAATGGCCAACCAGTCAGATTATACATTGAAGTGCAACCTCACATCCATTAGGAAGACTATTGTCAAAATAGCAGATATTGTTGAGGATGTGGAATGCTTGTGCATTGTTGCTCAGGAGGGAAAAAAAAGGATGTAGCCACTATGAAAAGCAATGTGAATATGCCTCAGAAAATTAAAAAACAAATTTACCCTATGACCCAGCAATCCTACTTCTAGGTATCTACCCAAAGCAGAACCTGAAAGACATATTTGCACATCCATGTTTATTGCAACATTATTCAAAAAAGTCAAAAGGTGGGAGCAACCTAAATGATCCTTAATAAATACATAGTGAAGCTGGACAAATGTTCTAACGTTTTTTATGATGACTCTACCAATTTTAAACTCATCAACAGTATACAGAATTTATTTTCCTTCACATCCTTATGAAAAGTTATCTCCTCGTTGATATTAGCTATCTTACCAGGTGTAAAATAATATATTCTTATTGTGTTTATTTGAAATTGCCTCTATTCGTGATATTTAGCACTGTTTCTTATACCTGTTGAAAATTTGTATTACTCATTGGATAAATAACTATTCATTTTTGTGCTATATTTAGTAAGGTGATTATCATTTTCTTGTTTCCTTTCATTTGTATAATTTTCTTGTTTATTTTGGAGGTTAACATCTCATCAGGTATATGGTTTGCAGATATTTTCTCTTGTCTTGTAAGCATTCTTCCTGTTTCCTTTACTGTGCAGAAGCTTTTTAGTTTAATGTCTCCAAATTGTTTATATTTGCTTTTGTACCTGTAGTCATTATATAAATCACTACTCACACCAATATCAATGTCAAGGATGTTTTCCAAATCCTTGTGTAGGTTTTGTTTTGTTTTATGAGTCGTAGTCTTTGTCACCCAGGTGGGCGTGTGGTGGCTCAAGTAAGACTCACTACAGCCTTGAGCTCTGTGGCTCTGGTGATCACTCCACCTCAGCCTCCTGAGTACTGGAATACAGATTGGTGCCTCCATGCCTGGCTATTTTTTTAAAGTACAAATCTTGGCATATTGTGTTACCTAGGCAGGTCTTGAGGTGCTGGGTTCAGGTGCCAGCTGACATTACAGACATGAGAACACACATCCAGCTGAAACTGTCTTATTTACATGAACATAATTTCACAAGATTTATCCTTACCATAACACTACAATAAATAATGAAATATTAGTTATGTGTGGTGGTGCATTTTGTCCCCTGGTACTGGGGAGGCTTAGGGGAAGAATTGCCTGAGCCCATAGGTTGAGCCACAATCATGCCACTGCACTCCAGCCTTGGTGGCAGACACCAACTCAATATATATATATGTTTATATAAATTATAAATGGAAGTATATAAATGAATATAAACTAAAATGACAAAACAAAACTTCACTAAAAGCACTAAGGGTATTTCCAAAACTTGTTTTTTCCCAGAAAACAGAGAAAGGAGTATTAGCAGGGCTGATATAAAATATTATTAAAGCTAGAATTGGATATCTTTAAAGAGTAGGAAAAAAGTGAAATATTTTCCAGATAAAAAAAATACCTGAGAGTTTTGATTGCTAATAGCAGCTTCTAAGAAGCATACTTTAAGAAGAAAAAGTTATTCTTCTGTATGAAGATACTATGGAAGTAAAGTGTAAGGGGCATGATTTGGGAGAATCAAATTATGGTGGACACTGGATTACAGGCACTATGTTGTTGACAACCTTGAATTTTAAAATATTTAGGCAAAATAAAAGTGTAGTTCCACCCATTTTAATTAAATATAATAGAATTCTGTGCTTCCAAAATGACTAATGGAAGAATCATCTAGCTCTTCGAACATGATCCATCATTGACTTAATATGTGATGGGCCTTCCGTTGCATATAATATTGGTTATTCTTTTACTAGAACTCATTTGTAATAAAGGACTTACTGTGCACAGACACTGACCCAAGACTGTAAACACTCAGAAAGGCTGGGTCAGCTCTTCCTGACATGGGTGAGAAGGATGACTTGCAGGAAGCAAACACACTAGAAGACAAAGTCTCTGCACATGTGTGAGCTTCATTCTCCAGTGAGACACAGCAAAGTCCCTGCTGGTCTTCCATCACTGTGGCTTTGATTGTACAGAGCATTTGCAAGTATGTCTTATTCTATTTTTAAACTTTGTATTCCTTTGGTTTCTCTGTCTGTTTTTAAGTCACTATCACACTGCATTATTTTTCAAGTCCTTGTTATCTATGATATTATCCTATTTTTTTCAGACTTTCAATGACTTTTCAATTTAAATGTTCTTGTGTGCAAAAAAATTTTTTTCTCCAGATCAAAAAATAGCTGGGGTCTATGTCATTATCAAATTCAATTGACAAACTGATTAGAGGATTATTGACTTAATAATACCATTTTAAATTTCTTCCCAAAATGTGTTTTTATTACTTTTCATTTCTACTCTTTTTCTTGTGTTTCAGAAATGTTTTACACTACTTCCTTTTCATTTTATTTTTAAATGTATAATTGTTTTTTAAAAGTGTCACTATACCTTTTTAATCTGTTAACATGATCATATGACTTTCTCACTGATTCTATTAATGTGACTAGATGTATTATTGGATTCCCAAATGCTGAATCTCCTATTCATTCCTGACATAAAGGGAGTTTGATCATGATGGAATGTTGCAATGTGCTGAAACAATGTTTCTAATAATTTTTACATTTCTACTCAAATATTATTTTTCTACAAAGGACATGAAATTCTCATTATGGAATAGAAATTGTGTGCTGACATTTTCCTCTTCCTGGGAAACCAGATTTCTGTGGTTTTCTTTTTCTTTTTTCTATTATTTCTATTTTAAAATGTAGGGGTCAGTCAGGCTTGGTGGCTCAGCCTGTAATCCCATGCCTGTGGGAGGCTGAGGTGAGTGAATTGCCTGAGCCCACGGGTTTGAGACCCACCTGGGCAGCGAGACCTCATCTCTATGATAAATCAAAAAATCAGCCGGGCATGGTAGTGCATGCCTGTAATTCTGGCTACTCGGAAGGCTGAGGTGGAAGGATCACCAGAGCCCAGCAGGTCGAGGCTGCAGTGACCGGGAGCGGCCACTGCACTCCAGTCTGGGCGACAGAGTGAGACTCCAACTCAAAATAAATAAATTAATTCATTAAATAAAATAAATGTAGGGGCCAATTCACGGTTAGGTTATAAGTGGTCACGATACATGTGAAATTTGGGTACCTTTATTGATATTATATCCTTCTATTCCCAGATCAGTGTCCCAATATTGTCAATCAATTTCTTATGGTAGTCTGAATAATGTTCAGGGTCCATTTATGAGTGAGTACACGCAGTACTCAGGTCTTTGTTTATGTGATACATGACTGAGATTTTTTTTTTTTAATCCTTGTTACCCAAGCGGGAGTACAGTGGCAATCTTGTTGTCATCGCAGCCTCAACATACTGGGCTCAGGCAATCCTTCCCCCTCAGCCTTCCAGGTAGCTGGATCTACAGACACACAGCATGAAACCCAGCTAATGTTATTTTTTGAATTTATTGTAGAGACAAGGTTTGTCAAGTTGTCCAGCTGGTCTCAAGTCCCTGGGCCCAGGCAGTCTTCTCCTTTCCACCTGCCAAAATACTGGGATTACCAGTGAGAGCCACCTTACCTGGTTCAATCACTTATATTATAGACTCTAAATCCACCAAATTTCCCACAAAATGAATAATCTTGGTTTCTTCATTTTCTTTTTTTGTTATTATCCAGAGTCTCACTCTGTTGTCCAGGCTGGAGTGCAGTGGCACACTTGTGGTCAATGCAACCTCAACATGCTGGGCTCAGGCAATACTTCCACCCACCTCAGTCTTCCAATTAGCTGGAACTACAGGCATATGCTACTATGCCTGGCTAATTTTGGATTTATTGTCGAGATGAGATCTCACCAAGTTACCCAGGCTGGTCTCAAATTCATGGGCTCAGACAATCCTCTCATCTCAACTCCTCAAAGTGCTGGGATTATAGGCATGAGCCACCTGTACCCAGCCACTTTTAACAACCCTAGTAAGTTACTCCATAAGTTTTTTATTTTTTTCACCAGCAGATGCACGGTATTGGCTGCCATTGTAGAAAATGGTATCAGATGAGCCAGGCTCGGTGGCTCAGCCTGTAATCCCAGCACTTTGGGAGGTGCAGGTAAATGTATTGCCTAAGCAATGGGTTCGAGACCAGCCTGGGCAACTTGGTGAGACCTCATCTCTACAATAAATGAAAAATTAGCCAGGCATGGTAGTGTCCACCTGTAGTTCTAGCTACTTGGAAGACTGAGGCGGAAGGATCGTGGGAGCCCAGCAGGTCGATGCTGTAGTGTCCGGGAGAGGCCACTGCACTCCAATCTGGGTGACAGAGTGAGACTCCAACTCAAGAAAGAAAGAAAGAAAGAAAGAAAGAAAGAAAGAAAGAAAGAAAGAAAGAAAGAAAGAAAGAAAGAAAGAAAATGGTGTCAGAGGCTACTTGGAAGGCTGAGGCAGAAGGATCCCCAGAACCCATCCGGTCAATGAGCATGAGCATGCCAAGCCACTCCAGTCTGGGTGAAAGAGTGAGACTCTGACTCAAAAAAAAAAAAAAAGTATAGAAAAGAAAATGCTGTCAGTATCCCCACAAAAAATTGTAGAAAAAAGAAAAAGAAAAGAAAAATTGAAGACTCTCATCTTTACTTGTCAGATAAACTGAGATAAACCCAGGCTCTGCTACTTTCAGATGGTTGACAAAATATTTCTCTGGGGTCAGAAGCATTGGCATCACTGGTGAGCTTGTTAGAAGTGCAGAAAGTCAGAGCAGGCACAGTTGCTCATGCCTGTCATTTCAGCACTTTAGGAAGCTGAGGCCAGAGAATAGATTGAGTCCAGTATTTGGAAACCAGCCTTCATAATATCTCTACTCATCATCTCTACTCAAAATCAAAAAAATTAGCTTGGTGTGCTTGTGCAGTCCAGTAATGCCAGCCACTCAGGAGACTGAGCAATTCAGCAAATTGCTGAATTCATTCAGCAAAGCAGGTAGAATCTGTAATAAGCTGTGTTTTAGCAACTGCATGCCAGAATGGATGACAGAGACCCAGACTCAAAAAGATAAATGGCAGAATCTCAGATTTTACCCCAGGCCTCCTGAAATAGATTTTGCTTTTTAACACTATTCATTTCCTTGATGTACACGTTAAAATGTGTGGGGGTCTTTCTAACCATTAGTTTTTATCGAGCAATATATACCACTCGTCCTGTGTGATGAAAAGGTAGCCCTCCAACATGTACATGCCTGTGTTTGTGCCTGAATTTTATATCATATCATTCACAAAATTATATTATCTGCACTAACTGAGTGAATCCTATTTTATTCCATTTCCTCGGAGTCAAGAAATACATTTGCAAATATTTCTGTTAAAAATTATCTTTTTCAATGTTCCCATAATCATAGATGTTAGAATCTGTTCTCTCACTCTCTTCATTTCACCTGAAGTTATGCCCATGGTCACTTGGTAAGTATGTCTTGTTATGATCAGGGTATGATGGCATTCAGGGATGTGGCCATGGAATTCCCTATAGAAAAGTGGAAATGCCTAGGCCCCTGCTCAGCAGATTATATCCCAGAAGTAAAGCTGCACCAAGTGTAGAGCCTCTCCTTCCCCCACTTCTGCCTCTGTCAAGGCCAACTGGACTTGGTGACTCAGCCTGTAATCCCAAGCTTTGGGAGGCTGAGGTGAGTGGATTGCCCAAGCCCGTGGGTTCGACACCTGCCTGGGCAACTTAACGAGAGTATCATCTCTACAATACATCAAAAAATTAGCTGGGCATAGTGGCACGTGCATGTAGTTCCAGCTGCTTGGAAGATTGAGGCAGAAGAATCACCCAAGCCCAGCAGTTGAGGCTGCAGTGGCTGGGAATGTGGTACTTCCCTCCAACCTGGGTGACAGAGTGAGACTCCAACTCAAAGAAAAAATTCCTTGATATTTCTAAGTAGGCTAAATAATGAACAGTGTGTGAACCTGAAACAGTGTATGGCCTAGTGGAGCGGGTGGGGCACTGTGAGTTCTTCCAGACACTGAGTCCACCCTTGACATGACCCATATGAGAAGCAGAATGGTGGTAAACATTTCTCTGCCTAGTTCTTTCTCTGATCATGGTCTCCTGGGCACAGTTGGACTGCATTAGTGGCCAGAAAGGATGCAGTGCTGACCAGTAGGACATGCCCAGGGTGGGAGTAGGGTGCAGGCACTGACCTTTCCCAGGCGACCCTTTGAAGCCTGGGTCCCAGCACCATGCCTACAGCACTTCCTGAAGCTGCCCAAATTTGGCCAGCAGGATTTCTTTCAGCACAGTTTATCATGGGCTTGGGCTTTGGAGGATAACATGTTGCTTAGGCACCTTTAGGACTCCAGGGCTTAGCTGAGATGGATAGAGTGTGGTCTGTCCCTGCACCAAGTCCACTCCCAAGTTACCCTCTGGGGCAATGAAAAGGTGATTACACAGGCCCCATTAACTCATCTCTCAGCCAGGCTTGGTGGCTCAGCCTGTAATCCCAGAGTGTTGGGAGGCCAAGGTGAGTGGATAGCCTGAGCCTGTGGGTTTGAGGCCCACCCGGGCAACTTGGCGAGACCTCATCTCTACAAAAAATAAAAAAATTAGCAGGGCATGGTAGTGTGTGCTTGTAGTTCTGGCTACTTGGAAGGCTGAGGTGGAAGGATCACCAGGGCCCAGCAGGTCAAGGCTGCGGTGGCTAGGAGTGTATCACTGCACTCCAGTCAGGGAGATGGAGTGAGATTCCAACTCAAAAAAAAAAAAATACCTCATCTCTGGGGCCTTTCTCCCCATCCTCTGCTCTAGAAAGCTGTTGGAAACAAGCCAGCTGGGCCCCAGAGCAGGCGCTGATTATGGGTTTACTCAATATGCCTCAGAGACAGGGCAAGGGATAATATCCAGACCTCTTCATGCCCCTCTGCCACACTCTCCTGCACCTACCTTTGCAGGTCCCTGAAGGACACCAGAGAGGTAACAATCATCTGTCCAAGCCAATGCCAGCAACCCCAGGAAGCAGAAGGTAATCCTTCAATCCCAAACAACTCCCTCCAATGGGTGGTAGGACAACATGCCCTGAACAAGGGAGTGGACAAATTAATGTCTCAGATCCAGGCAGAATTTGATAGAGGCCAAGTTGGGACCACAGCCCAGGCCCAGAACTCAGAGTTCAGTTGAGTGTGGCAATATTCAGTCCTTCCATGGTGTGGAGCGAAAGCCCCAAAAGGCAGGGGGTCCATTGCCTGAGAGTATCTCCCCCCATATCGAAGGCAATTTCCATGTTAGGGTGGCAAAGGAGCTTGGGTGACAGGAAAGGCCTCTCTCACCTGAGTTATTTACCAGGACTGAAGGCGAGGTAGAGTGGCTCAGGGGTGTGGGCATGAGGCAGGGAGCCCCAAGCCAGTCCAAATCCTAAGACAGCCATTACTGGAGACCCCTGAGGTGCCTCAACAGCAACCATGCCCCAGTCTCCACACACCCCTACCTTTGGGATCAGTTTCCTGCATGGGTGTCTTTAGTGTTAGACCAGAGGTGCCATACAGAAAACCAGAGGACTCCAGGGACCAGGGTTCATGGGGCTCCACACTGAGAGAGTAAGATGAGCTCAGTGGAGAAGCTGATCTAGTCTGTAGGCATCTACCAACTTGGAGACCCTCTCCAAGGTAGATAGCCTGTTTCTCCCCAGCCCACCATCTCAGCTCTAGAAAACCGTGGAGCAGGCTGGGCACAATGGCTCACATCTATAATTCTAGCACTTTATGAGGCCAAGGTGAGAGGATTGTATGAGCCCATGTGTTGGAGATCAGCCTGGGCCATTTGACGAGAGTTCATCTCTACAATAAATGAAAAATCAGTCCAGGCATGGTGGCTTACACCTAAAATCCAAGCAGTTTGTGAGGCCAAGGTGAGAAAATTGCCTGAGTACAAGGGTTTGAGATCAGCCTAGGCATCTTGGTGGGACCTCATCTCTACAATAAATCAAAAAATTAGCCAGGAATGGTGGCATGTGCCTGTAGTTCCAGCTACTTGGAAGGCGGAGGTGGAAAGATTGCCTAAGCCCAGCAGATTGAAGCTGTGGTGGCCAGAAGCACACCACTGTCCTCCAGCCTGAGTGACAGAGTAAGACTTTGACTCAGAATAAATAAATAGTTGGACATGGTGGTATATGCCTGTAGTTCAAACTACCTGGAAGACTGAGTTAGAAACATCGCCTAGCCCAGCAGGTTAAGACTGTGGTTGCCATGAATGCTACTGCACTCCAACCTGGATGACAGAGTGAGACTCCAACTAAAAGAAAAAAAATAGTAGCCACACCCCTCAATTAGTAGCTGTTCTCATCTGATGTCACCTGATTGGACTGATCCCCAAACTGAGGCACAACTGCAGGTGGGAGCTTCCATTGATTGCAGGGAAGCAGGCTGCTTTCCAGGGGCCTGGAGTCTCAGGTGTGGTCAGTATGCACCTGACTCAGAACAGACGGTTGCTGTTTAGTGATTTCATTCTTGAAATTTGTTCTTAAACTCCCCATGCATTTGGAGATCAGGAGTCAATGGTTTTCATTGCACAGCTTTGAACAAGGATTCTGGGCTCCTGTCTTATCCTAGGTTCCCTGTGAGATTAGGACCACAGGAATCCTCACCTTACTATACCACAGGGCCTCCAACACCAGGGCCTGCCCAGTCCACTCTAAATGCTGAGATATCCCTCTTCCTTATGGTGACACCTGCATATTAACTTTCTTATGGGAAAGTGACACACATGGCCCAGAAAAAGTCATGGCAGCACCCAGCAAGGTGCCCCAAAGCACCACATAACTCCTCAGCCCTATGAAATCAGTGTCAAAAAGAAAGTTGGACAATGGATTGGAGGGTGAGTATGGCATTGTTAAACTCCAGCCAGCCAGCATCATGTCATTTTCTTCATGCTGGCTGATCTGTGTGACAGTGAGCTCCTTTAGGGTATAAATCTTACACCCAGAGGGGCCCGGCCTGGCCTCACCTGACCTCTGGGAGAGGGTGTGTACTAGGGATAACTAAGATGATCATACAGTAAAAATGTGGCCCTGACCAAAATTAGGATTTGGCCCAAGGCAGGGTGAGAACACTTGGCATAGTGTGTGGGTACCTGAGCTCCACTCATGTCCAACTGGGCCAGACCAGTGATGTCACTAGAATTGAAAAGCAACCAGCCAACTCAACTAGGGTGGGCAGAAACCCACAGAACAGTCATCAACCTTATCCACTCAAGGAGGCAATAATGGCTGAACTCCAGTGCCCTGAGTGTCCATTACCTGACCACCAATGAGGCAGAAGTTTGAGGCCAAGCAGATGGCACTAGAGCTATAATTTCAGGGTATAATACTTGCTCCAGATTATAGAAATGATGAAAATTGAGCAACTGAGGTCCCAGGAGGCCAGGTTCCTAGGTCTGCCATACTGGGTGGATTCCTTTTATGGCAAGAAACAGGAAATGTGGCCTCATTTTGTGTAAGGATGCTCCAAGGTGGGGACCAGAGCTGCATAAGGGGGAAGACTTCCTGGCTATGTAGGAATAGGCCTTAGCTGGATCTCACAGTCTGTAGTCTGTCCCTTTTTTTTCATCTGGCTGCTTGGGATTCTCTCTCTCTTTTGTTTTTTTTGAGTTGGAGTCTCATTCAGTTGCCCAGGCAGGAGTGCAGCTCACAGCCACCCCAGTGTTAACCTGCTGGACTCTGGCGATCCTTCTTCTTCAGTCTTCCAAGAAGCCAAAACTACAGATGTGTGCTACAATGCCTAGCTAATTTTTACTTTTCTTGTAGAATTGATGTCTTGCCAAGTTGCCTGGGCAGGTCTCGAACGCACAGGGTCTGGCAGAATTCTCCATTTTTGAATCTACGGGTACTGAAAATCATCCAGTTTCTCTTCCTTATCTCATTTTGCATTCAGGAGGAAAAAAAATCCTTCTTTCAAATGAATTCTCAGCAACCCCTTCAGCAGCTTGCTCTGTGGACAAGCACAGTGCTGTCTTTGTACAATAGAGAATGTCCAGTTCTCTGCAAACTTCTAGAGATGAGTTCTTACAATAGTGAGATACAATATCCAGATTTCTCCTAATGGATGGAGATGATTTCTTAGATCTTACTCAGTAATGGCATCATCAAGATCACCAACATTGTCCTTGGGGGATTCTAGAGAATATGTCGTTGGCAGCCTGTTTTAGAAGCTTATCTGCTTCAGGGTCATTGAGTACATGAGTCTTTTATATATATATATATATATATATATATATATATATATATTTT
>NW_007260023.1:351763-361065 GCF_000164805.1 Carlito syrichta | reverse complement strand
TTTTTTTTTTTTTTTTTTTTTTTTTTTTTTTTTTTTTAGTTGGAGTCTCACTCTGTCCCCCAGGCTGGAGTACAGTGGCATGTTCCTGGTCACTGCAGCCTTGACCTCCTGGTCACAGGCGATCTTTGACTGTAGCCAAAACTACAGTCATGTGCTACCATACCTGGTAAATTTTTTTGACTTATTGTACAGACAAGGTCTCTCAACGTTACCCTGGCTTGTTTTCCACCCCTGGCTCATGCAATCCACTCACCTCAGCCTCCCAAAGTGCTGGGTCTGCAAGCTGTCACTAAGCCTGGCCTAGAGTCTTTAATATTCTGATACGCAAGAGGATCATCTGAGCTTGTGGACTTCTCACATTTGTGTATTTCTCTTTTCTCTTACACGCTCTCTGTTTTTTTTTTAAAGCAGGATTTATTGAGGACAGAAAAACTCCCACAGTGGGAGAGGACCCAAAGGATTAACCAAACACTCTCTTTTTATCCAGGAGCATCGGGGGGCATATTTCTTTAATTTTTCTTATTTATTTATTCATATATTTTTTACTTTTTGCTCTTCTTTCAGGGATTTGTTCCTTAGTACTTGGGTGGGGCAATGGCCAGTTTGTCCAAGATGTCACTGGTGGATATGGATTACCTCAGCAGGGCAAAGAGTGTGTACTCCCCTTGAACCTACCCACAGGATACGTTGAAGTGTTTTGCTGCCTCCCCAGACTGGGATGGAGTCCTGCAGCCCAAAGACCAAGCCACCAGGCCTCATTCTTGTGCCATAGTTTCCAGCATGTTCCGCGATGCATGCCACATCCTGCTCCTCCCCCAACTTCCGGTGCAGGGAGGCAATTCAACCTCAAAATGCTATAAGCAAAAATGTGCTTTTCTTTTTTCTTGCCTCCTTCAGCACCTTTACACGGAATCTGCTGTCATTCAAGATCAAAATGGTGGTGGACTGTCGCCTTATCCAATCAGCGAATGCTAGTTCAGAAACTGCCCAATCAGAATGGAGTTCAGAGTGAGGGGATGCCTTCCGGGCTCTAGACCGAGGTTTTTTGTTCTCTGTGCCTGCGGAAGTGCTGCATCATCTCGGAGAAAACTGCATCTCTTTGCTTCTTCCTTTTTCACCCTGTGAAATGCAGGTCTGGGCAGTCACTAGGGAGGACCCTGGGACACCCAGAAGCCAGGAGGTGGTGAGTATCTGTGTGTGCGTGAGATCGAGAGGCAGGATGGACACGGATGACCCGACTGTGACAGACTGGCCTCCCCCTCAATTCTGATCTTGGGCCTGTCCCCGCCGGCGGCTCTGCCCCAGTACCCCCTGCATAGATTGGGTCTGGTCCGGTCCCCAGGGTCCTCTCCCCATGCGACCTCGCCCCACTGGAGGACTCTCCAGGCTAATCCCACGCTCCGGATGTGTGGGACCCAGGAGTGTTGTGGGGGGTCTGACCCGCATGGTGACCCCTTGGGGAAGGGGCTGTGGCCCTGGAACTGTCCCTCTCTTCTCCTAAAAGGTAAACGGATGCTCCCGCACAGTTTTGAGGAGTTTCTTGGGCCAACAGCGGGTCGTGAGTCCCCAAGCCCCAGTCATGTCTCGTGGTCTGGGGTCTCCGGAGGGCCTGGGTGTAAAGGCTTGGAGAAAGGTCAGGGTGAAGCCGGCCACGGGCAGGTGCTGGTGGGTGACAGCCCCGCAGTTGCCTGATCTGGAATATTCAGGTGGAAATCCCTAGGGCAAATCATCAGGGTCATTGTCAGTCTGTCACCAGGTCCAAACCTAGTTCTGCCTAGTGGGACAGCCAAAGTCAAGACAAGGAGTTGGAGCAGGGGCTGTGACTTTATTTAGAGGACCATCAAAACAGAGAAGATGAGGGGCCTGCGTCCTAAAGACCTGTCTTGGGTTGTGTGTGCTTTCTTTGGTTTTTATCCAGGTCAGTGGTAGGGGGAGACAGAAGGGAGAGGATTGCTTGAGCCCATTAATTTGAGGCTAACCTGGACAACATAGCACATCCACGTAGCTATAAAAGATGGTACAAATTAGCAAAGAGTGGTCACACATGCCTGCAATTTCAGATTCTTGGGAGACTGATATGGAAGAATCTGTTGAGCTCAGGAAGTCAAGATTCTGATAAGTTGTGTGGAGACACTTCACGCCGGTCTGGGTTATTGAGTGATACTCAGACTCATAAAATACATTTAATTTAATTTTTAAAAAATAAAGGCATATCTTCAACATGTAGATGTGACTTGTCCAGATACTCACACCTGAAAAGAAATGCTTGAGAAGGTTGTGGCAAACATGGCTGGTTCTCAGGAAAATGTGTTCCAGGTCAGGGGTGGTGTCTCTTTTTCTACTGGAATGTCATGATTTTAGAGTGTGCAAACCTTGACTGATACTCTGGTTTTTTTGTCTTTTTTTAAAAGTTGGAGTCCCACTGTTTCACCTAGGCTAGAGTGCAGTAGAATCCTCCAGCCCCATAGCCTCGACCTGCTGGGCTCAGGTGATCCTTCCCCCTCACCTTTCAGGTAGCTGGAACTACAAGCACACAGCACCATGCTCGGCTAACTTTTTGATTTATTGTAGAGATGAGGTCTTGTCAAGTTGTTCAAGCTGTTCAAACCTACGGGCTCAGGCAATCTTCTCACCTCTTTCTCACAAAGTTTTGGGATTATAGACATGAGACACCACGGTCGGCCTCCATATATATCTTGTTCTACTTTAAAACTGTGTATTCCCTTGATTTTTCAGTCTTTATTTATTTTTAAGATCTGGCGTACAATTCAGGGCTATGTATACAAAGTCCATTATGCAGGTACGCTTGTTGCTGAGGAATGCCCCACATTCCCCCACAAGTATTCCACTCTGTCTTTTTTAAAAGTCACTATCAAACTGTTTTACTTTTCAAATCCTTATTATGGATGATAACATCTTTCAAACTTTTTATGGATTTTCAATTTAAATATTGTTTGCAAAAAAAATTGTTTTCTCCAGAACACAAACAGCTGTTTGTAAATCCGTATCAAACTCAATTGATAAACTGATCAGAGGATTATTGACTTAATATCTTTTTAATTGATTAACAAGGTTATATGTCTTTCTCATCAATTTTATTAATGTAACTAATTGTATTGATGGATTCCCAGATGCTGAATCTCCTAAGTGGCCCTGACATAAAGGGAGCTTGATCATGATATAATGTTGCAACATGCTGACACAATGTTTCTACTAATTTTTACATTTCAAGACCCACCTGGGCAACTTGGCGAGACCTCATCTCTACAATAAATCAAAAAATTAGCTGGGCGTGGTAGTGTGTGCCTGTAGTTCCAGCTACTTGGAAGGCTGAGGCGGGAGGATCACCGGAGCCCAGCAGGTTGATGCTGCAGTGGCCGAGAGCAGCCTCTGCACTCCAGTCTGGGCAATGGAGTGAGACTCCAACTCAAAAAAAAAATTTTTTTACATTTCTATTCAAATGTGATTTCTGTACAAAGAAATGACTTGAAATCCTAAGAATGGAATAGAAATTGTGCGTTGACATTTTCCTCATCCAGGGACACTGGGTTTCTGTGGTTTTCTCTTTCTTTTTAAAATGTAGGGTATGAAATCGCTCCATGGCTCAGCCTGTAATCCCAGCACTTTGGGAGGCTGAGGGGAGTGGATTGCCTGAAACCACAGGTTCAAGACCTCATTTCTACAATAAATCAGAAATTAGCCAGTCATGGTAGTGCACACCTGTAGTTCCAGCTACTTGGAAGGCTGAGATGAAAGGATCACTGGAGCCCAGCAGGGCGAGACTGTGGTAGCCTGAGTGTGCCACTACGCTCCACTCTGGCTGACAGTGAGACTCCAACTCAAAAAAATAATATAAAATAAAAGGTAGGGTGCAATTCAGGGTTAGGTCATAAGCGGTCATTGTACATGTAAAGCTTGGGAACCCTTACTGATGTTGTTATATCCCCCTCCATGGCAGTGTCCCACTATACTGTCAATCACTTTCTTATAGTATTCTGATAATTGTTCAGTGTCCACTTATGAGTGAGTACATGTAGTACTCAGATCTTTGTTTCTGTGATAAAACACTTGAATATATATATATATATATTTTTGGTTGGAATCTCACTCTGCCACATAATGTATTAATCAATAATTTTGTGGCCACCTCCTGTGTTATGTGAACTACAGACATGTGCTACCACACCTGGCTAATTTTTTATTTATTGTAGAGATGAGGTCTCAACAAATTGCCTGGGCTTGTCTCAAACCCACAGGCTCAGGCAGTCCTCTCTCCTTGGCCTCCCAAAGTTCTGGGATTTCAACTTGAGTTACCAAGCCTGGCTTTAATTTTTTTTAGTAGGATCTCACTGTTTCCCCTGGCTGTAGAGCAATGGCACACTCATGGCCACCACCTACTCACTCAACCTACTCACGAAACTTCCACTTCAGCCTTCCAAGTAGCGGGAACCACAAGTGTGCACCACCATGCCTGGCTAATTTTGTTATTTATTGGAGAGATGAAGGTTCACCAAGTTGCTGTGAATGGTTTGGAAACTATAAGCTCAGGTAGTCCTGTCATCTCCTCCTCCCAAAGTGCTGGGCTCATGGGCATAAGCCACCACACCCATCCTGAAATATTCTTGGTGATTATTATTATGGGTTGTCCTATTCTTACATCTTATGAGGTTTTCTTTTGATTTGCCAAAAGGAGGGAAAGGCTGCCAAATTGGTCTACAGTAAAATGTAATTTTAAAATGTCTGAATGCTTCCTAAAAGCAGCCTATAGGAAATTTATCTATCGATGTCTTACCTGTGCTAGCTACCCTGCCTTATTTTGACATTTCACAGTTAGATTCACTGTGGTTTTAGTCTAGGATTTGTCTGCCTCCAAGATCGTACTTTATAGGAAATACATTTAAGTTGATTAGGTGAGTGGTTTCTTTGCATTTTCCACACATTGCTGGTATTGAGGGAGAAAGGCAGAAATGATTCCTGCCCTCTGTGAAAGCGTAAACTGTGGTGAGGGGGAATGTTGTCATGGGAATAATGCAAGATTGCAACAAAGGAGAAAGTAGAAACAAGTAAAGTTTAATAACCGCATTTCACAGATTGGAAAGTGGGCAGACAGAGGCAAGTGAGGTATGGAAGGGCCAAGATTTGGGTTATTTAAAGGTCTTTGGGGAATGGGGGTTTGAGCCCACAGGACTGCAGGACTTGGATGTAGATTGGAGCCACATGAGTTTTGTATTTTGCTGGTTGCCATACATTAGCATCTCATGCCCTCAGGTTATGGGCTAGATGGGAGGAGTCAAGGGGAAGGGATTTTCCAACAAGAGACTTGTGAGATGCTTGCAATCCACAAATTCTTTTTTTTTTTGAGTTGGAGTCTCACTCTGTCGCCCAGACTGGAGTGCAGTGGCCGCTCCTGGCCACCGCAGCCTCAACCTGCTGTGCTCTGGTGATTCTTCTGCCTCAGCCTTCCAAGTAACTGGAAGTACAGGTGCGCACTACCACACCGGGCTAATTTTTTGATTTATAGTAGAGATGAGGTATCGCCAAGTTGCCCAGGCAGGTCTAGAACCCACGGGCTCAGGCAATCCACTCACCTCAGCTTCCCAAATGCAAGGGATTATAGGTTGAGCCACCGAGCCTGACTCACAAACTTCCTGCCAAAAAAATGGTCTTATTATAATTTGTATGATTTCAACCAGCCAAGGGGTGATCTTTGATTCCCCCTTGACAAGGAACCTGAAAGTTTCCTAGAGATTAGTATGTAAACCTTGAGTTGAAAGGTTGGATTGTTGGGTTGCCCTGGTTTTGCATCTGATGGAGATTTCTTGAGGGGAATGAGGTAGGCTGCCTCTTGACCTGCAGAAAAATCTAATCTTAAAATGTCTTAATGCCCCCTAAAACCTGCCTATTGGAAATTAACTATGTCTAACTTGTACTTGATTCAAAGCATGTCAGTCTAAGGAATAATGGTTATGAGGAGGCAAAATGTGAACTAAGTTTATTCTAAGTATCTTGGAGTCCCTACTTTCATTCTGGATTAAGTTTCACTTGGTAATAAAAACAATCCCAAATGATTAATTATCTCACCTAGTGAGAAGGTGTAAGAACCCACAGGAAGCCTCTCAGGCACACGGGAGAGCAAGTTCAGTGCTCCTGAGAGTGTAGTCACCAGGCACTTCAATTAGCAAGATTGCAAAAGAGGACATCCCAAGTCATAGGATGGTCTGACTTGACTCTTGGTTCAGGCTTATCTGTGTATCAGATAAGCCTACCTGGGTTTATACCCTTTAACAAAGAATGCATCCACTTATTTCAGCTCCAGTTGTTCACCATTAAGTGTATTTTATCAATACATGTTGAAAAGTTCTTAAAATATCAGGCAAGATATAGATAGATGTCTGGAAAAAATTAAATATCTAAGGCTGGTTGCAGTGCCCCATGCCTATAACCCCAGCACTTTGGGAGGCTGAGGTGAGAGGACGGAGCCCACGGGTACAAGACTGTCCCAGGCAACTTGGCAAGATCTCATTTCTACAACAAATCAAAAAAAATAGCCAGGATCCAGCTAACTAGAACTATGCAATAAGATAACTTAAGGTAACAGAAATATTCTCTAATACAATAAGTCTGAGAAAAAAGAATGAAATAAAATCCACTCAGACAGTGTTCACACGATTTTTGTGAATGATACAGCATAAATTTGGGCATCAACACAGAAATGTACAACGTTGAATGCTATATTTACATCACACAGAATAAGTTGCATATACTGCTCAGAGGGAAAATTCAGAGTAGGTTGGGAGGTCCTCGTCAAGTTTTAATGTGTACAACAATCAATTGAATATCTTCTTAAAATACAAATGCTGATTCAGGAAATGTCGAATTCACCTGAGTTTCAGCACTTTTTTTTTCTCATTTTCCTACCCATGGTGGGGTGCAGTGGCATATTCACAGCTCACTGCAGCCTTGATCTCCTGGCCTGAAGGATGCATTCTCCATAGCCTCTCAAGTAGCTGGGACAAATTTGTATTAGGTGCCAATGCACACAGGTGCAACACAGCATCTATGCTGAGATAGTATAGGCCCCCCAAATAGTATATTTTAATGTCAATCTAATAAGAAGAAAATATGTCTTAGGTAGAAATCGACATACAGATATCTCCCATAGTGTGTAATCCCAAAAATTGTATTTATATTGTTTGTTTTTAGCATCCTAAAGAGGAACTCTCTTCTAACAATTCTTTATTCAGTCATTTTTGTGTTGTTCTAGGCAGTAAGTGCCATCCTGTGTAAATGTGCATGCTATTGACCATGTTCTCCATGGAGCTGATGGAGCATCATGTGAAATCTTAACCATACACATTCCCAACCTTCACTCATATCTGAGCATCTATCCCATTTCCAGTGGAAATCTTGGATATCCAAACCTCCCCATGTTCCCCAACCACAATCATTTTTAATACTGCAGATCAGTTGGGCTCAGTGGCTCAGCCTGTAATCCTGCACCTTTGGGAGGCTGAGGTGAGTGGATTGCCTGGGCCCAGGGGTTCAAGACCCACCTGGGCAGCGAGACCTCGTCTCCACAATAAAAAATCAAAAATCAGCCTGGCGTGGTAGCGTGCACCTGTAGTTCCAGCTACTTGGAAGACTGAGGCGGAAGGATCGCCAGAGCCCAGCAGGTCGAGGCTGCGGTGGCTGGAAGCGGCCACTGCACCCCAGTCTGGGTGACAGAGTGAGACTCTAACACACACACACACACACAAATACTGCAGGTCATACATTCATGGTGAGAACAGTTCATGGCAACTAGGCAGCATGGATGCTGAGAACAGTGGGGGCTCTGGTATGTAGGTTGATGTATCCTTTAGAGCCCTTGAATATCAGGAAGAACAAAAATAGTTGAAACTAACTCATTAGTCAAGACCATCAAAGCTAGCAATGAGCTTCGCAAGTTTTAAAAATGACATTTCTTCTGACCTTGGACACATTTACCTGACAACCAGCCATATTTTCCTTTTCCTCTTTCTTTGGTATTTCTTTTCTTTCTTTCTTTCTTTTTTTGAATCAGAGTCTCACTCGATTGCCCAGTTTGGAGTACAGTGGCATGATCATGGCCACCCCAGCATTGATCTGCTGGGATCAGGCAATTATTCTGCCTCAGCCTCCCAAGTAGCTATAACTAAAGGACAAACTATGCTTGGCCAACTTTTAATATAGAGATGAGGTCTTACCAAGTTACCCGGGCTGGTCTCAAACCCCTGGGAACAGGCAGTCCAGTGGCCTTGGCCTCCCAAAATGCTCACATTACAGCCTAAGCCACCAAACCCGGTCCTCTGGGATTTCTTTTCAGGTGAGATGATTTGGACAAGTCACACCTACATGTTGAAAATATACCTTTAATATTTTAAATTAAATTGAATGTATTTAGTTTTTCTTCACTCTACCACCCAGGCAGAAGTAAAGTGGCACCATCATTAATCACCACAATCTTGAACTCCTGGGCTCAGGCAATCCTTCCATTTCAGCCTTCAAAGTAGATGGAACTACAGGCCTTTGCTAATACTCCTGGCTATTTTTTCTTTAATTATTTTTATAGTGACATGAGTATGCTATGTTGTAGAGGTTGGTCTCAAAATCCTGGGCTCAAGCAATCCTTTCACCTAAGTGATAGGATTCCTGGCATAAGTTATGATGTGCAGTCAGAATATCCCTTTAACATAGCACAATCTTTTCCTTGCTACCACCATGCCCACAGACAGGAGGGTCCAGAAAGGGCGATAAAGTTTACCTTTCTCTGTCTTTTGTCACATGAGAGATTCAAAAACTGAGCTCCTGCAAGGAGTGCAAAGTGTGAGTTAATTCTTTCCTCCCAACAAGTGCCCTACCTAGCCACAAACAGTGGCAATTTCTGCTACAGCAATGAATATATGAACCCACTCGCTTACCTCCCTGACCAAACTGAAGCACAGCAGAACAGGTGACCTCCCTTCTGAACTCAACTTTCATGAACATATCTGGCAACCCTCAGCTTGATTATGGTTTCTAGTCATGGCTCACGCCTCTAATTACAGTACTTTGGTGTCGGAGACCGGCTCTGACCAAGGGGGGTTGGGCCTGAATCAGGGGAATCAGGAAACAGTGAAGAAGAAACAACTCAAGGCAGTTCTTCTGGGTTCAGTCTGATCGGGACCGTTCTGATTTTATTCAAACTTTTTCCAGCTTATATACCATTTTCTATAACCTCCAGCAGTATGACAAATACCTGCTGGGGGCTTACAGATCTCATGATGCATAACGTACTTCACAAA
>NW_007260023.1:349724-351399 GCF_000164805.1 Carlito syrichta | reverse complement strand
TTCAAACTTATTTTCTACTCTATCTTAAAACATACTAAAAGTACAATTATGATTATACTTAAAAACTATTTTCTAATATACTTGTGTGTGGCTAATATGTAAAGAATCCGTTTGCCATAGTAACCTGTTGACCAGCTTGACTTGAGACAGAAACCGTGACAGGGGAGTTTCGGTGTAACTTGTTTTTCTATGTTCTACAAGTCCAGCTTCACTAAAGGCAAAAACAATATAATTAAGAAACAAAGAGTTTCAAAATTAGCCTTCAGGAACAGGAGGTTAAAGTTAACTTCTGAGAAAAGGAAACTTAAAAGCTTAAATGAAACTTAAAAGTTTTCTATGAATAATTTTTACTGTTTAAGTTCTTCCGATGGAAATGATAACACATTGTATATATAATTATAGTATTAATTGAAAATTTTGTAATCAGTCAGCAAATTGTTTTGTAATTGTGAGCATGCATAGGCAAAGAAACAAAAAGTTTATTAAACAGGATCCATGGGGCCTTTTGCCTCCAACATGGTCACTGTATGCCAGAGCTTTCTCAGTCGGCAATTTTCTTATCATCAGGTGCTCCGTAGTTTCTCCAAGACTCGGGGTTCCATAATTTCATATTAGTTTTATCCCTGGCCCATACTTTTATTTGTACATTGTAAGACACATACTACTATTCTCATCTGGACTCTGCTTTTCCAGGTAGGCAGTTTCATACTTTAACCTTTTAGTCCCCAACACTTTGAGAGATGGGGGTGAGAGAAGTGACGCTCAGGGTTCCAGACTAGCCTGGGCAACTTGGTGATACCTCATTTCAACAATGAATCAAGCAGATAACTGGGTATGGTGACACATGCCTGAAGGTTGAGATGGATGTATTGCCTGTGGCCAGGAGGTCAAAGCTGCAGTGCCCATAAGTACCCCACTGCACTCCAGCCTGAGCACAACAGACAAAACAACAGATAAGGAAAACCAAAATGGTTGTTTTGAACAAGGACAAACAAAGAGAAATAATAATTATGAAACAGCAACAATTCTATCTGTGAATGCTCTCTTAAGCAGTAACATCAGAACACACAACAACAAACAGGAACTCTGGACACCTCCCTTCTTTGTACTGACCACATGGTGTTGATTCAACCATTTACACTTTTACAACATGGAAGTTTCTGGAGTGTAGGGACATTGACCACTTCATCTGTTTATTCTAGTGACTTTGTAATATGGTGGTAAACCTGTTATCTACCAGTGTGTCTCTCCAGATCTACTCTTCATTACTTAAAGTAACAGGAAACTGGAGTCAATATCATATGGCTAAATTTATTCTTGGTGCATGGAGAGTTATATTCTTAGTGCTATTCTTGGCATTAAAAAATACTTTTTGCCAGGCTTAGTGGCTCAGCCTGTAATCCTGCGCCTTTGGGAGGCTGAGGTGAGTGAATTGTCTGAGCCTGTGGGTTCCAGACCCGCCTGGGCAACTTGGCGAGACCACATCCCTATGATAAATCAAAAATCAGTCGGGTGTGGTAGTGCGCGCCTGTAATTCCGGCTACTCGGAAGGCTGAGGCAGAAGGATCGCCGGAGCCCCAGCAGGTCGAGGCTGCGGTGGCCGGGAGCGGCCACTGCACTCCAGTCTGGGTGACAGAGTGAGACTCCAACTCAAAAAAAAAAAAAAAAATACTTT
>NW_007260023.1:349456-349704 GCF_000164805.1 Carlito syrichta | reverse complement strand
AAATACTTTATTGAAAGTATTATCGGCTGGCCATGGTGAGTGGATCACCTGAGCCTGCAGGTTTAAGACCAATCTTGACGAGTCCTTCTCTCTACAATAAATAAAAATATTAGCAAGGTGTGGTAGCGTGCATCTGTAGTTCCAGCTACTTGGAAGACTGAGGTAGAAGGATCATCAGAGCCCAGCAGGTTGATGCTGGGGTGGTTGTGAGTGTGCCACTGCACTCCATCCTGGGTGGAGTGAGACCT
>NW_007260023.1:332401-349436 GCF_000164805.1 Carlito syrichta | reverse complement strand
GTCTCACTCCATCGCCCAGACTGGATTGCAGTGGCACGCTCCCGGCCACCGCAGCGTCGAACTGCTGGGCTTCTGTGATCCTTCTGCCTCAGCCTTCCAAGGAGTGAGACTCTTGATTCAAAAAAAAGTAATGGATTTTTTCATACACCTGTGAATTTCAACAATTTATCTACCACACTTTCTGGTGGAAACGTACTGATTTCCACCGCCATAATGAGATAAATTGTCCCTCAGTGTTGTGATGTAACCTTGGGGGGAGAAAGGAGGGATGGGGCTAGTAACCCATACCCTCCCTCCATGGGCCCGCACGTGGATCCGATCCTCCCCACTACTCTTGCAGGTCATGAACACGTGGAGAGGGGTTGTGTGCAGAGAGCTCAGCAGCCGTGGTCGTGGAGGGGACAAGGCCCCAGATTTCTGGCCTAGCCTCACCTACAGCGAAGGGACTGGGCCCAGCTGCTGGCGGAGACGGGTTCCCCCTTGGATTTGAGGGGGAGACCGGTCCAGCCACAGTGGTGTCATTCAAGTTCATCCACTCTCTCTCTCAGGACACCCCTGGCATACTCATTTTCTCCCACCTTCCAGATGTCCCTGCATCCTTGAAAGGCACTCCCATGACCTGTAGGTCAGTGGATGACAGAGGTTAAAACGAAGACACATGGGGATACCAGACAGCAGGACACCACAGCGAGTAAGACCCAGTTTTGTGCACAAGTGCAGGAGACAAAGGCTGGGTCAGAATCCAAAAGCCACCCTTTCACTTCCGGCTCCCTTCTGATTGGCCAGTTTAGACCTCAGCATCCATTCATTGGAAAAGGCTGTAAGCCCTCCCTTTCTGGTCTTGACTGACAGGAGATGAAGACTAGAGGTACTCCGTAGGCAAAAATGCATTTAGATTTCTCCTTGTCCCAGGGTCTGGCTGGAAGTGTAGGGGGTAGGAGTTCTCCTCTCTCCTGGTCCGTGAGTCGCTGGACTGTAGGTTTACCTCGCCTTTTCCGGGACACGCTGCGATTGGTCTTGCAGCTCTGCGACCTACTGTCCAGGTGCCATGTAGATGCCAGTGTTCCCAGCAAGTTCTGCAAAAGGGCCACCATCTTTCACCTCCCCACCATGTTCCTGCGCTAGATAAAATCCCAACATTTTCTTGTCTCATGCAGTCCAGTTCTAATCACATGTTCTGTCACTCAATGCCAGAGGGGAGTTGTATCCAATCAACGGGGGAGCTGCGGTTTGAACTGGCCAATCAGGCAGGAACCGGAAGTGAGGGGGCAGTTTCCGGGCTCTGACCGGGCCTTCGTCTTCTGCACCTATGCACAAAGCTGGGTCATGCCTGCTGCTCTGTCTTCTTCTCCATCAGCCTCGCGAATCTTTGCTTCAGCCTGTGTCACCTTGTTACATGCAGGTCCTGGGAGATTTGTAGGGAGAACGCTAAGACACTCGGAAGGCGGGAGATTGGGAATGTGGATGAAACTGGATGACCTGGCTCTGTAGGGATGGTCCTTCCCATTAGGTCCGACCTGGACCCGTCTGCACTGGCAGCTTGGCCCATTCCCCTTGGTGTAGGAGGTACTGGGCTGCAACCTCAGGATCTTGATCCCGCAACGACATCCCCTGCTGAGCACTCTCTGTGCAGCACCCCATCTTGCAAAGTGCAGAATCCAGGAGGGTGTGGGGAGAATCCGACCTGCAAGGGGGGCCTGTGGGGGGAAGGGGAGACTATAATCCTGTCCCAGTCCTTTTCTCCTTCCCAGAGTTAAACAGCGGTTCCGTCACAGCGTTGAGGAAGACTTTTGGGCCAACAGCGGGTGGTGAGTCCAGAAACTCCAGCAGGACTCATGGCGTGGGGATCCCAGAGGGCCTGGGGGTAAAGGCTTTGAGAAGGGGCAAAGGGAAGATAGACATGGCCAGGTGCTGTTGGGTGATAGCCCTGAAGTGGTCTTAACTGAATTATCTAGGTGGAAATCTTCAGGGCCTCTCATCAGGGTCATGGCTGTTTGAGTCACCTGGTCCAAACCTGGTTTCGTCCACATAAGGAGGTAGAGTAGGCGTTGTGACTTTATTTAATAGGGACATTAAAACCAAGGAAATGAGGGGACGGCGGCCTAAAGACCTCTCCTGGACCGTGTGTGCTTTTGTAAAATTTGTATCCAGCCAGACTCGGTGGCTCAACCTGTAATCCCAGCGCTTTGGGAAGCCGAGGTGAGTGGATTGCCTGAGCCCGCGGGTTCAAGACCCTCCTGGGCAACTTGGCGAGACCTCATCTCTACAGTAAAATTAAAAATTAGCCGGACATGGTAGCGCATGTTTGTAGTTCCAGCTACTTGGAAGACTGAGGCGGAAGGATCACCGGAGTCCAGAAGGTCAAGGCTGCCGTAGCCGGGAGCGTGCCACTGCACTTCAGTCTGGGTGAAGGAGTGAGACTACAACTCAAAAAATAAAATAAAATTTTTATCCAGGCTGTGGGAAAGGGTCTAAGATCAAGAGGTGGTTTTGATTTGCAGACATCTGGGTGACGAAAGGAGTCCTGGAAAGTGGTGAATTCTCTTTGTCCTTGGTTCACAGTTTCCTTCTTCCTTTATTGAACAAAACACAGTTAGTGCACATACTTCCACTTTCGCAGAGTAAGTCTAGACAGTTGCTTACTGGTGCCAACCTATTCTTGTCAGCATTTCACAATTGTTAGTTACATGCAAACACACAAAGAGACCAAAGTCCCCCCTTCACCCCACCCCCATTTAAAATGGAGTTATGTCACACTTTTGAGAGTTGACTGTCTCATTTGTTGTTGATTAAATCTAAGTTTTATATTATTAAATTAGTAACCTTTAAAAAATCTATTTTAGTTTGGCTACTGATTTCAGTGCACTTTTATTTATTTATTTATTTATTTATTTATTTATTTATTTATTATTTAGAGTTGGAATCTCACTCTGTCACCTAGGCTAGAAGGCACGCTCCTGGCCACTGCAGCCTCGACCTGCTGGGCTCCAGTGATCCTACCACCTCAGCCTTACAAATAGCTGGAACTACAAGCACATGCTACCATGCCCAGCTGATGTTTTGATTTATTGTAGAGATGAGGTCTCGCTGCCCAGGTGGGTGTTGAACCCACGGGCTCAGGCAATCCACTCACCTCAGCCTCCCAAAGGCATGGGATTACAGGCTGAGCCACCAAGCCTGGCTTCTGTGCACTTTTAGACACATCACTGTCCTTGAGAGAAAAAGGCAGAAATGATGTCTGCACCGTGGATTATGTTCCATTTGTAAAGAAGGAAAACTCCAAGGATAAGTTAGACCCACCTCAGGGAAATGGTGGAAGAATTCACAAATCAAAGAGAACCTCCGTCAAACAGGACAGCAAGCGAGGCGCTACCGAAAGGATGGTAAGACTCCAGCAAAAAATAAATACATTGAATTGAATTTTGAAATAAATAAATGCATGTTTTCAACATGTAGTTGTGACTTGATTAGATAATTTCACCTGAGAAGAAATCCCAGAGTAGTAGGAGGAAGAGGAGAAAATGGTTGCTTCTCAGATATGTGTCCCAGGTGAGAAGGAATGTCATGTCTGTAAAACTTGCAAACCATCCTGTTGTCCTTGTGATGGTCCTGCCTAATGAGTTTGTTTAAACTATTCTTGTTCTTCTTGTGATATTCAATGGGTCTGTCAGGCGCTGCTCCCTCCATAGCCTCTTCTGTTCTCTTCATCCATACTGCTTAGTTGCCATGAAGTGTTCTCACCACTAATGTATGACCTACAGTATTAAAAATGTTCCCTTGTGACTGGGGATCATGGGAAGGCACGGTAACCAAGAATCCCATTGAAGACTGGGTAGAACCTCAGATCCTAATGAAGGATAGAAATGTGTTTTTTTGTTTGTTTGTTTGTTTTGTTTTGTTTGATATTTTTAGTTATAGTCTCCCTGTGTTCCCCAGGCTGAAGTGTAATGTCACACTCACAGCCACCACAGCCAGTTAATTTTTTGATTTATTGTAGAGGCGATGTCTTGCCAAGGTGCCCAGGCTGGTCTTGCACCTATGGGTTTAGGAAATTCTTTCATCTCAGCCTCCCAAACTGCTGGGATTATAGGCATGAGCCTCTGCACCTAGCCAGAACAAGTTCTGTTAACATTCTCTCTAGGTGCTCCATCAACTCCATGCAGAAAAGGGTTAATAAAATATACATTTAAATAAGACAGTAGTTACTGCACACAATAACTCAGGAAAGTCTGAATAAAGAATAATTAGAAGAGACTTGCTCTTTAGGATTCTAAAAACAACAACATAAATATACTTTTAGAGATTATATGCCATGGGAGAAACCTGTAGGCTGATTTCTGCCTAACACGTATTTCCTTGTTATTAAATTGAGATTATATATTATTATATTGGCTGGTGTGGTGACTCAGCCTGTAATCCCAGAACTTTGGAAGACTGAGGAGACAGAATTGCCTGAGCCTGCATTTTGAGAACCGCTTGGACTACTTGGTGAGACCTGTCTCTACAGTAAATTACAAAAACTAGCCAGGTATGGTTTGCATTCACTTGTAGTTCTAGCTACTTGGAAGACTGAGGCAGAAGGATTGCCTAAGCCCAGCAGGTCGAGGCTGCAAGTGCCTGTGAGCATGCCACAGCACTCCAGCCTGTGTAACAAGAGCGAGACTCCAACTCAAAAAATAATAATAAAATACTATTACTTTTGACCAAAAGATCTCAGCATGAATGTTGTGTTGCATCTGTGTACCTTGGCATCTGATATCAATTTGTCCCAGCTACTTGGGATGTTATGGAGAATGCATTCTTTCAGCCCAGGGGATCGAGGCTCAAATAAACTGTGATTATGCCACTGCACCCTAGCATGGATAAGAATGTGACACACCAACTGAAAAATAAAGTGCAGAACCTCAGGCTAAATTCATGTCTTCTGAATCAGAATTTGCATTTTAACAAGATACTCAGATCATAGCTGTACACATTAAAACTTGATGAGGACCTTCCAATTTACTAGGAATTTTCCATCTGAGCAGTATATGTAACATTTCCTGTGTGCTGTAAATATAGCAATAAAAATTTATATGCCTGTGTTGGTATCCAAATTTATGCTGTATCACTCACAAAAATAGAGTGTCTACACTGGCTGAGTGTATTTTATTTCATCCTTTTCTCTCACAATTAATTAAAGGCTATTTCTGTATTACAAATTTTCTTATTGCATAATAATAGTTGTCATGTCAGCTGCACCCTGTTCTCTTCACTCCGGCTTTACCCAGAGGCCATGGTGACTAGGTAAATATGTGTTGTTGTTTTCAGGGGTTGTTGACTTTCAGCGATGTGGCCATAGAATTCTCTCCAGAGGAGTGGGAATACCTGGATCCCCATGAGCGGATATTGTACAGGACTGTGATGTTAGAGAACCACAGAAACATGTTTTTTCTGGGTGAGGAAACTCAACACACAATCCCTATTTCATACTAAGGATTTTAAGTCCTTCCTTTGTAGAATGCTTTCTGGGAATTTCTGCTTTGCACGAATGAGTTTCAGATTCCTGCTATCAAAGAAATTTGTTGATTTGTTAGCATATAAAAGTGAAAATTAAAGACGTTTCATTTTGACATGAAGCCTTCTCTATTTTTAATTGACCAGTGTCCTTCTAGCTATATTATCGGTAAGTTCAGAAATTTAGTGGCATAGATATCATTGCCCACATCTCATTCCAGTTGCTGCCATAAGTTATTGACTCACAACTACTGAACTAAGAACTCACAAATTTAAGGCCAGGCATAGTGGCTCAACACTGTAATGCCAGCACTTTGGGCGGCTAAGGTGAGAGAATTACCTGAGCCCATGGGTTCAAGACCAGCCTGGGCAACTTGGCAAGACCCCATCTCTACAATAAATCAAAAAATTAGGCCAGACTTGGTGGCTCAGCCTGTAATCCTGCACTTTGGGAGGCTGAGGTGAGTGAATTGCCTGAGCCCGCGGGTTGAGACCCGCCTGGGCAATTGGCGAGACCACATCTCTACAATAAATAAAAAAATTAGCCAGGCATGGTATCGCATGCCTGTAGTTCTAGCCACTTGGAAGGCAGAGGCAGGAAGATCGCTGGAGCCCAGCAGGTTGAGACTGCAGTGGCTGTGAGCGGCCTCTGCACTCCAGTCTGGGTGACTGAGTGAGACTCCAACTCAAAAAAAAAAAAAAATCAAAAAATTAGCCAGGAATGGTAAGGAGCACCTGTAGATCTGGCTACTTCATAGACTGAGAAAGAATAATCACCTGAGCCCAACAAATGAATGCTGGGGTGGCCGTGAACTTTCCACTGCACTCCACCTGGGCAATAGAGTGAGACTGCAATTCAAAATAAAAGAAACTCACAAATTTAAAATTCTATCTAAATGTGCTAAAGGTTTTACTCGGAAAGTATTTTGGGATTAATTTTCTAGAATCTTGTATATTGTCTTCTCGACTGATCACAATACTAGGTTTATAATTGAAGAACCCCAGCAAGAGTCATGCCACTTTTTTCTAATTAAACAGGACTTGTTGTCTCTAAGCCAGACCTCATCATATGTCTGGAACAAAGGAAAGAGCCCTGGGATGTGAAGAGACACCGCGTGTTAGCTAAACTTCCAGGTAGGTGGTAGTGAATGAAGCAGATGACACAGGTCAAAGAATCAGGTTTAAATATGGTTTGGGAAGGTGATCTGCTCTAATGGAAATGGTTTCTGAGAAGCCTCGGATTTTTTTCTCTTGCTGTCACAAAGGAACATCTGTTATTCCATGTTCTGAAATTCTCCGAAAACTCTGCTTCTTCAATAATCTTTCAAGTTTACACAGGAAATCAAAGTTGACCTAATGGTTTGTTGGGGACTGCATAACCTGACTACCTTTCTGATGCTTTGGAGATGTGCAAATATCTGCTTATTTATTTGGAAATCCATTTCCAACTATTTTTTATGCTTTCTTTTTGCATCATGTTTGGACGTATGTGACAGTAGTGATTTTATTATCTGTTTTAGGAATTTTAAGAACTCTCTGGACACATGTTACATGTTTTCTACTGTTTGATTTTCTATACTAGGGAGATTTCCAATGATTTTTTATAAACTCTTACTCCACATTTCTGCCAGAATTCAAACTATGTCTCTGAATAGAAGAATTCCTGTTATTTTAATTTTACTTTTTATTGTATGATCTAAGGCGTAATTTATCTATATAGCCTAATGTTTAAATATACTATATTGCATAAAGGATTGATAAACATGTGTTAAACTCCCACATGTTACCTTGTGTCTTAATAACTATTATTTTATAATTTGCTTTTCTTTAGTATGGAGCTTAGGATTAGCTTACATATATGCATATATAGAAACATGCATGTACGTGTTTTTATGTATGTGTGATTAGCATCTGATTTTTTATATATAAAGAAAAAGTGTATAACCATATGTTGTGAATAATGTAATAATTTTACAGGTTTATGCATTGTGAAATGATTACAATTATATTAATGAATATATCAATCCTCATACGTAGTTGCCATTTGGATGTTTTGTAAGGAAAACACGTGATGTCTTCTATTTTAGCAAATTTTCTAAGCACACAAGACATCATTATTAAGTATGTCACTATGTTATACATTTTTTTTTTCCCTGGGTTGGAGTCTCACTCTGTCACACGGGCTGGTGTGAAGTGGCTTGCTAATGACCACCCCAGCCTCATTGCTGGACTCAGGTGATCCTTCCATATCAGTCTTTCAAATAGCTGATGCTACAGGCACATGCTGCCATGCCAAGCTTATTTTTTTATTTATCGTAGTTATGAGGTCTCACCAAGGTGTCCAGACTGGTCTTGAAACACTGAGCTCAGGCAAACTGTTGACTCAGCTTTCTAATATTCTGGGATTACAGATTTGAGCCACTGTACCTTTCCTCACACAGTATTTGTGTGTGTGTGCCTGGCTCACTTCAGTTAGCATAATGTCTTACAATTTCAATCCATAAGGTTGAAATAGCAGTATTCTTTAACATTTTTTTTGGCTGAATCATATGCCATTGTGTATATACACGTTATTTTCTTAATCAACACAGAATCCACAAATATTTAGCTTGGCCATCTTGACAAATTCTGCAATGCACATAGGGATCTGGTACTTCTTTTTGATACTGATTTTATTTCCTTTGATTATGTAACTAGAAAAGGGATTTCTGTTATGTGGCAGTTTATTTTTATTTTTTTTTAAAAAGGTGGTAATGATTTCTATACAACTCTAACAATTTTAAACTCACCAAGAGTATACAGGATTTCTTTTTCTTCACATCCTTGTCAAAGGTTCTTTTCTGGTTGATATTAGCTATTCTAACAGGTGTGAGATAATATATCATCATTGTGCTTTTTTTTTTTGAGTTGGAGTCTCACTCTGTCACCCAGACTGGAGTGCAGTGGCATGCTCCCAGCCACCACAGCCTCAACCTGCTGGGCTCCAGCAATCCTTCAACCTCAACCTTCTAAGTAGCTGGAACTACAGGTGTGAGCTACCACTCTCAGCTAAGTTTTTTATTTATTGTAGAGATGCCCAGGTGGGTCTTGAACTCGCAGGCTCAGGCAAATCCACTCACCTCAGCATCCCAAAGCACGGCATGACAGGCTGAGCCACCAAGCCCAGCTTGATGGTGCTTATCTGAAATGGCCTCCATTGGTGATGTTCAGTGCTGTTTCGTGTACCTGTTGGCAATTTGTCCTCATTGGATAAATAACTGTTCATTTTTGGACTTATTTTATTCAAGTGTTTATCCTTTTCTTGTTTATACCTTTGATTTGTGTAATCTTCTTGCGTATTCTGGATATTAACATCTCATCTCATCTAGTATATGGTTTGCAGATGTTTTCTCTTGTCTTATTAACCATCTTTCTTTTCCCTTTACAATGCAGAATCTTTTCTATTTGATGTCTCCAGCTTCTTTATATTTACTTTTATTCCTGTAGTCATAAGAAATTATTACTGAGATCAATATCAAGGATGTTTTCACAATCATTTTTATGGTTTTGTTTTATCAGCCATGTTCTCTGTCACCCAGGCAGGAGTGCAGTGGTTGAAGTAAGACTCATTACAGCCTTAAGCTTCTTGACTCAGGTGATCACTCCCCTTCAGTCTCCTAAGTACTGGGATTACAGTTAGCACAAAAGTTTGATAATAGCTTGTCTGACTATATGTTTCTGTTTATCCTAGTTTGAGTTCAATAAAGTTGTTGATTTTCTTATTTTTCTTTATTGTGGTTGAAAATTTCTGACTTTCTTGTAATTTGCATCTCCACAAATTTTTGTTGTATGCTTAATTGAGTCATTTATCCTGATTATTTCTATGCTTTGGCATACTTTGATTGAATTGGAGTATTTGAAATTCAAAGATATACACATCATAATGTTTATAAAGTTGCTTTGTCTAGATTAATGTGACACTAATCACTAAGTTAGAGATTCTAGGAGCCTCTTATACCTGTTCTCAGGATGTATCTTCTCTGTAAGTTGGAACAGAAACCAACCTTTGGCTAAACCCCCAAAGGCAGAAGTTTAGATTCATGCTACACCCATCTGTTTATGCCCTGAGGAAGAAATCAAGTGTTAGAACATTTCATCTGATTGCATCATGCTGTATTTGCAAATGAAAAGAGATTATGGTGGCAAAATTGCTCAACTTTCTCTTCCATGTAACTTGTTTTAACATTGTGCTCACTGGGGATTCTGCAAAGTCTTACCTTTTTTTGAGTTCTTACATAGGCAAGGTGGCAAGTATTTTCTAAAATACATATATTTATGAAGGAGTGAAAACCTGTGATTTGTACTCACCATCATACTTAAGTCCTTAGCATGGGATAATATTATGCTTGATTTTTAAAGGATATTCACCAGAGTCTAATACATGAAATAAATTTTTATTTTCATGATTTTCAGCTGTGACTTCTCATTACACTGAAGGCCTTTTGCCAGAGAAGAGCATAGAAGACTCACTTACAAAGGTGCCAATGGGAAAATATGGAAAATTTGGCCTTAAAAACTTACACTTAAAAAAATCTTGGGAAAGTGTGCATAAGAGTGAAAGGCAGATAGGATACTCAATTGCAAATAACCATTACATATATAACAAGAGTGGGAAAGTCTTTCATCAACACTCTAAATGTGTTATCCACCAGAGTATCCATATTTCTGAAATGGCGTTCAAACATGAATATGGCAAGACATTTAACCAGTCCTCAAAATGTAGTCACCATCAAAAAAACAGTGGAGGAAATGTACACAATATATGTGGGAAAGCATTTAGGAAATTATCTTATCTAAATAGATGTGAAAAAATCCATAGGGAAGAGAAATTCTTCATAAGTGAAAAATGTGGCAAAGCCTTTTGCTCTCAAGAAGAACTTGCTGAACATAAGACCATTCATACTGGAGAGAAACCCTGCAAATGTGAAGAATGTGGCAAAGCCTTTCACAGTCCTTCAGATCTTGCTCAGCATACTATGATCCATACAGGAAAGAAACCCTACAAATGTGAAGTATGTGACAAAGCTTTTAATGTTCATTCAAAACTTGCTCAACATATGATGATCCACAATGGAGAGAAACCGTACAACTGTGCAGAATGTGGTAAAGAGTTTTGCTTTCATTCACACCTTACTCAACATATGTTGATCCATACTGGAGAGAAGCCCTACAAATGTGAAGAATGTGGCAAAGCCTTTCATGTTCATTCAAAACTTGCTCAACATACGATGATCCACACTGGAGAGAAACCCTACAAATGTGCAGAATGTGGCAAAGCGTTTTGTTTTCATTCATATCTTACTCGACATATGTTGATCCATAATGGAGAGAAGCCCTACAAATGTGAAGAATGTGGCAAAACCTTTCGTGTTCATTCAAGACTTGCTCAACATATGATGATCCACACTGGAGAGAAACCCTACAAATGTGCAGAATGTGGCAAAGCGTTTTGCGTTCGTTCACACCTTACTCGACATATATTGATCCATACTGGAGAGAAGCCCTACAAATGTGCAGAATGTGGCAAAGCATTTTGTTCTCGTTCACACCTTACTCGACATATGCTGATCCATACTGGAGAGAAGCCCTACAAATGTGAAGAATGTGGCAAAGCCTTTCGTGTTCATTCAAAACTTGCTCAACATATGATGATCCACACTGGAGAGAAACCCCACAAATGTGCAGAATGTGGCAAAGCATTTTGTTCTCGTTCACACCTTACTCGACATATGCTGATCCATACTGGAGAGAAACCCTACAAATGTGCAGAATGTGGCAAAGTATTTTGCTTTCGTTCACATCTTACTCTACATATGTTGGTCCATACTGGAGAGAAGCCCTACAAATGTGAAGAATGTGGCAAAACCTTTTGTTTTCATTCAAAACTTGCTCGACATATGATGATCCACACTGGAGAGAAACCCTACAAATGTGCAGAATGTGGCAAAGCATTTTGTTTTACTTCACACCTTACTCGACATATGTTGATTCATACTGGAGAGAAGCCCTACAAATGTGAAAAATGTGGTAAAACCTTTCATGTTCATTCAAAACTTGCTCGACATATGATGATCCACACTGGAGACAAACCCTACAAATGTGCAGAATGTGGCACAGCATTTTGTATTCATTCACACCTTACTCAACACATGTTGATCCATAATGGAGAGAAGCCCTACAAATGTGAAGAATGTGGCAAAACCTTTCGTGTTCATTCAAAACTTGCTCGACATACGATGATCCACACTGGAGAGAAACCCTACAAATGTGCAGAATGTGGCAAAGCCTATCAAACTCGTTCACACCTTACTCGACATATGGTGATCCATACTGGAGAGAAACCCTACAAATGTGAAGAATGTGGCAAAGCCTTTCGCTATCAAAGAGGATTTGCTGGACACATGACCATCCATACTGGTGAGAAACACTACAAATGTGAAGAATGTGGCTAAGCCTTTCGCTATCAAGGAGGATTTGCTGGACACATGATCATCCATACTGGAGAGAAACCCTACAAATGTGAAATATGTGGAAAAGCCTTTCACTCTCATTAACTAATTACTCAACATTTCAAGATCCATACTGTTGAGAAACCCTACAAATGTGAAAAGTGTGGCAAAGTTTTTTGCTATCATAAAGGATTTGCTACATATGTGAGAATCCATACTGAAGAGAAACTCTACAAATGTGAAGAATATGGCAAAGTCTTTTGCTCTCAAAAAGTACTGCCGGGCTCGGTGGCTCAGCCTGTAATCCCGCACCTTTGGGAGGCTGAGGTGCGTGGATTGCCTGAGCCTGTGGGTTCAAGACCCACCTGGGCAGGCGAGACCTCATCTCTACAATAAATCAAAAATTAGCTGGGTGTGGTAGTGCACGCCTGTAATTCCGGCTACTCGGAAGGCTGAGGCGGAAGGATCGCCGGAGCCCAGCAGGTCGAAGCTGCGGTGGCTGGGAGCAGCCACTGCACTCCAGTCTGGGCGATGGAATGAGACTCCAACTCAAAAAAAAAAAAAAGTATTTACTGAACATAAGACCATCCATTCTGGGGAGAAGCCCTTCAAGTGTTAAGAATGTAGCAAAGTCTTTTGCTCTCACAATGGATTTGCTTGACACATGACCATCCATACTGGAGAGAAACCCTACAAATGTGAAATATGTGGAAACGTCTTTCTCTTTCACTACTTTCTCAACATGTCAAGATCCATACCGTTGAGAAACCCTACCAATGTGAAAAGTATGGCTAAGCATTTCACATGTATAAAGGATTTTCTGGACATAAGACCATCCATACCAGAGAGAAACCCTACAAATGTGACAAATGTGGCAAAGCTTTTTGCTTTCGAACTATTTGCTATACATATGAGGAGCCATACTGGAGAGAAACTCTACAAATGTGAAGAATGTGGCAAATACTTTTGCTCTCATAAAGTAGTTATAGGATATAAGACCATCCATACTGGAGGGAAACCCTACAAATATGAAAAATGTGGCAAAGCCCTTCACTCTGATAATGGATTTGCTGGACACATGATCATTCATACTGGAGAGAAATTCTACAAATGTGAAAAATATGGTAAGGCTTTTGTTCTCATATACAATTTGCTAGACATGTGAGAATCCATACTGAGATGAAACTAAATAAATTAGATGAATGTGATAAAGCCTTTAGCTCTCATTCAATACTTGATTGACATATGAGCATCTATATTTAGGGTTTCCCTATAGATGGGCAGAATGGGGTAAACATTTTTACTGTTATTCAAGTCTTCTCAACATCAGAGAATTTATATTCTAAATTTTCAGTATGTGTAATGACTGGAAAATCGTTTATCAGGTATAAACCATAGAGATATGGTGAGAAATTTACAGATGTAAAGAATACCATAATCTTTACTAAAATCACAGATATTTTGGATACACAAATGTAAGAAATGTCCAAAAACATTAACCAGTAAAAACTTTATTTAACATTAGACTATGCACTGGAGAGAATCTACATATTTAAAGAATGTGGACTGGTTTTTGCTCAAAATACATGCCATTGGAGGCACCAGGGTATTCAGACTGAAAACTTTACAGATGCAATTTATATGGAAACTTATTTACTGAAAAGTCAAGTTGAAATAAATACTGGATATTGAATAGCAATAGAAGATGGGATTTGTTTTGTTTTGTTTTTAGGAAAGGATAAGTATATTCCCTGTATACCTTTGTTTGTGCATTGACAGAATTTGAGGATATATTGAAAAGCAAAAATATTGATATAACTCAACTCATGATGCTATGCCTTCATTCGCAGTGTTTATGCAAGAGCAGGGGGTCAGTTGTTGGTACGATAGAGCTATGAAATATTCTTGTATAGTAGGTCACCAGCAGTCATTTCATGTTTTTCATGGAGGATAAAGAACACTGATATGTAATCTCCTTTAAAAGATCGAAGTGAAGAGGTTTTTTGTAGCTTACATTGAGCATTATTGTAAGTATGGTATGAGGTGAGTGCTCAGGATGACATATTTTTTCATGGAAATAAATGGCAAAGACTCATCGAGAGTTTTAGAAATCATTTGTCTTACTACTTACATGTTAATGAGAAAATGAAACCAGACCATTAATATCTTGATGCATCTTCATAGTATCATAGTATTACAAGCCATAAGTATAATTTGATATAATATAAATGAATCTAGACATCAGAGCAAAGATAATTACTCTTAAAATGTATTTATTGTAAGCTTGTATTTAGTAAATAATCATATTCAGTTTTGAAAGCTGAAGAAGGCTGTTCACACATATATCCCACTATCAGAAGAACAGAAATGTCGAATGCTTGTAATCTGTTTTAGCTAGTGAGCATGAAGTGAAATCTGAAGGTTTCTTTAGGTTATGTAAATTCATTTGTTTTAATGAACAGAATTGTTTATAAAGTATTGTGACCACACAACAAATTGTTATGTTGCCATAATTGTTAATCTCTTCCATCTTACTTAAGATTGTAGGTAAAGGGCTATTGCCTTGTAGACTCTGGTGTGCTATGTCTCTTTGAGTGATGGCTGTTGCCATGCTTCCTGGCTTTGGCCTCCTACGCCTCCTTGAGGAGGTGAATCTTCTTTCTCTGTTCTCTCTAATTTACTTTTAAGTAAACTTTTCTTTCTTTGCCTCTTTGTGTGCCACAATTCTTTGCATTGCTTGGATCTCTGGGTTACTGGTGCTGTGCCTCCACTCACACCTCCAGCATGCCACCCTCACCCTATCTCAATCCTAACATTTTTGGAGGTCCCACTGAGATATCTGAAATCACTCTCTCTCTCTTTCTTATTTCTTAGCTGGTGATCCTCTGTGGACTGTGTTGGAACCTGGTGGCAATTGAAAGCTCTGGCTGAGGCTACACTTCAGCATGCTGGAAGGTCCCAGGGAAAGACATCAGACCACTGTGGCCTGACAGGGTGAGGGTCTAAGGTTAACTCTTTTGTTCCTTCTAGTCAAGATTTCTAAGTTTCCCCATTTACTGAGCTGAATTTCAGAGGACAACTGACAGTCTCTACTTAGGGTACTCCCTGGGAGGCAAGAATGTCCCTGAAGGAAAGTTTAGACCACCAGCACCCATACGGGTGGGAGACAAAGTGCTTGGTTTCTTTGCTCTTTTCTTCTCTGGCTGGTAAAATAACTTCATTAAGGACCTTGGGACTCCCAACAACTGCATGGCACACCTTCCTGCATCTCCAGTGAGTCATCCCAAACCCACATACTTGGATGTGCGCTCTTGGATCCCTTCCTGGCTTTGGTTTGGATAACTTTCTGTGTCTCTCAGGCTTTTCCCAGTCCCATCTTGGAAGATACCTCATAGCCTTCCAATTGCCAAAAGTCCTGGTACCAGGTCTTCCAAGACATGGAGAATAGCATCCTGCAGACGCCAGCGGGCACAGGGATGGGAGGATGCTCTCTCCCTGGTGACTCACATCTTTTGTACTGATTTCTCTGAACCTCTTGGGGACACCTGGATCTTCATGGGTAAAGGCCCAGAACCAAGAGGCCATCCGAATTGTATCCCTGTTTCCTTTTACAGGAACCATGGGAAACTCTCAATCAGTATGAAAAAAGATACACCACTGGCATGCCTTTTTAAACACCTTAAAGTTTTAGAACTCAGGATAGTTGCCCAAAGTGTTTAATATTTTACTGCAACACTGCTAGGCCACAATATATGCTCAGGGATGGTGAAACCTGGCCAAAAGGTGGCTCCCTACCTCCTAACACCCTTCTGCAGCTTGATTTGTACTTAAAAAAGAATAATAAATATCTTGAGATCCCATATATTCAAGCCTTTTATAATTTAGCTCACCACCCAGATATTCATTCTTCCTGTCATATTTTGTGTTGATGCTCCAAACCCCATTACCCATAGGCTCATCAGAGAATACTAATCCTGCTGACTGAGCCAACCCTCCCTCAAAAGATCCTACACCTCCTTCATACTCTCCTATTCCTTTTACAAGTTTCTGCATTCCCTCTATCAACTTAAATGCTAACCCAGCTGGCTTAATTTATCCTGTCTCTCTTGTAATCTGCTTTTGCTATTCCACTCTCCATCAGTTTCCCTTCCTTCTTGACCCCCAACCTTCACCTGTGGAGGCGGGCCTGGCATCTATGGCCATGGTGCCTAACCCTGGCCTTCAGTCTTTCTCTTTTCTCTTTGAAGGAGGGGCCCTAACCCCAGCCTCCAGCCTTCTCATCCCCCTTTTCCCCACTGCTTGATAACCCCCTAGTGGCAGCCCTACTAGCTGCAGCAAGTCACCACCCCACATGTACTTGGGATAACCATTCAGGTTTCCACATGGCTTAACAGGTCTCTTCTCAGGGATAACTGAAACAAAAAGATACCAAAGTTATTGTTTGGTTTTTTTATGATAAATTTCCCTAAAGTTATATCTAAACTGGGACTATAGCAACCTTCTTTCCAGACAAAAGTAAAGGGATCATGTAAATTAATCCTGTTAACTAACTACAAAAAGGTCAATTTTAATTTTAATCTACTTTTTCAACCAAACTTACAAGTGCTGTAGTAAAACATTAGTGCTAAATAACACCACTGTTGGCTATATCAGGTTTGCCAAAGTTGTATTTTATAAACAAAAGGTTAAGTTACCTGTTGTGCCTAACTAGCACCCTCTTATAAGAAAGGTAAACCTTAAATGCTAGACAACCTGGGTTACATTATAAACTGACCATTTCCACCTCCTTAAGTCACTTTTACAAAGCCTAGTACTTCTCCTGCTGGATGCATAAAATACTGAGTACTCTGAGCTCAATAAGGATGGGAACTGATCACTCTCACCTAATTGTCCATACCTTACAACTAAGATTACAATTTGATAATTTATACCGGGTTCAGTGGCTCAGCCTGTAATCCCACACCTTTGGGAGGCTGAGGTGAGTGAATTGACTGAGCCCGTGGGTTCGAGACCTGCCTGGGCAAGTTGGTGAGACCTCATCTCTACAATAA
>NW_007260023.1:297431-332340 GCF_000164805.1 Carlito syrichta | reverse complement strand
AGGCTGAGGTGGAAGGATCGCCAGAGCCCAGCAGGTCGAGGCTGCGGTGGCTGGAAGTGGTCACTGCACTCCAGTCTGGGTGACAGAGTGAGATTCCAACTCAAAAAATAATAATAATTCAT
This sequence comes from Carlito syrichta, assembly GCF_000164805.1. Lineage (NCBI taxonomy): Eukaryota > Metazoa > Chordata > Mammalia > Primates > Tarsiidae > Carlito > Carlito syrichta. Next base: position 332,218 of record NW_007260023.1, on the reverse strand, counting down.
AAGGGTTTTTAACAACTTTACCTGTTCAAAATTATAAATAAGCAGGGACAGATCATTGTACATCCATGTGGTCTGTTCACTCCAAAGGATTTTACATCAAACTGTTACAGACAAAAATAATCAAAATGTCTTATGTATAATCATTAAAAAAACTTTGAAGTTTTTTTGGAGCTGAAATACTAGAAAAGCAACAGGGTGCCAACATGGAGGGCTGCAGAACCAGAGGGCCAAAGAGACAACCCAATTGGCAGTCACAATTAGTAACAAAACTCCAATTACCCATCAGACACCTGTTAAGAACAAACTTGCTAAGGAAATGGTGCCCATTGCTTATGGGTAGAGTCTGTTGGGGCACTAGAAGTGTAGTTGCCCCCAAAAGGCCTTAACCTCCTGGACCTTGTCCACTGTACAGGCCAGAAAGTCATTGGGAAACAGGTGCACTCTCTTCTGAAGAGAGGAGAGAACACTTGACACACAAATGGTGGCCTCTTATGGAGGCCTGCAAATCTGCTAAACTGCCTGGCACTGGCTCACCATCACCCCAACAATCCCCTGGGTAAATAGGGTGCTGGAACCCAAATTAATTTCTTAATTTAACACAGGTGCCAGGCTTTTGGTCCTGGCCATCCATGTTGAAATCACATAGCCTTATCCAAAAGAATTTTCTCTTTAAACAATAGAGGGGGGAAAGAAAGAAACAAAATTCAGACAGCCCTCCCCCACTGTGTCAAAAAAAGTGAGGTTATTTTTTTCTCTTTTCTCCCCTAGTGTCTCTGTTACAAAAAATAAAGTTTTATTTTTCAAAAATTTAAGACTATTTTTCTAGCTAACTAAGTAACTTTTGCAATAACTACTGTAAGTTTGTGTTGTAACATTGTTTTTATTTATTTATTTATTTATTTATTTTGAGCTGGACTCTCACTCTGTCACCTGGACTGGAGTGCAGTGGCACACTCCCAGCAACCACAGCCTTGGCATGTTGGGCTCTGTGGATCCTTCTGCCTCAGACTTTCAAGTAGCTGGAACTACAGGCGTGCGCTACCATGCCTGGCTAATTTTTGATTTTATTGTAAAGATGAGGTCTTGCCAATTTCCCCAGGTGGGTCTTGAACTCATGGGCTCAGGCAATCCACTCACTTCAGCCTCCCAAAACTCTGGGATTACAGGCTGAGCCACCGAGCATGGCTTTAATAATTTTAATACTTAAAATCTTCAAGTTCTCGATTCAGTCTCTCTAGGGTGAGACAAGAAGCAAGCTCCAGGAACCACACCTGCCCCACACCCTCCCAACCTAACTGCAAACCAGTTAGATTAATTTCACTCACAGAAGTTTGTGATCGGCTATAGTGCTTTTCAGTGCCAAATTACTAACAACTTTGGGATTTCCTTCTAGGCACAAGGATTGCTAATCAAACATAGGAGAAATAACAAAATAACCTGGGCTTCATCCTCTAACACATCAATCATCGTGAAAGTATATCAGACCTATTATAAAAACAAGGAAGACTGTTTTTTCTTGTCAATGTTTACCTGTTTTAAATTCTCAGTTTATCTACAACCTAACTACGTGTTGGTAATGTTTTAAATTTTTCTTTGAACTTTTTAAAAATAGCTGTATTTCCTTGTTTAGGTCATTAACAAAACTTATAACTGTCTATAAATTCTTATCACAACCCCAAAATGCTAAATGGTAAGCTGCGGGATGGAAGTCTACATGTGGACTCAGGAATTTACTGGTGCAACAGTGAGAACTGCCTTGACTCCTGTAGTTGGTGTCAACCCACTGGGGTAACTGTAAATACATTTTACTAAATATCAAAAACTTGCTATGTTATAACACTGGCTATAATGGCCTTTATTATAATAATATTCATTCTTATAGTCAATACTTTGGATACAAATACTAAAAATACCTCCATGGGTTCCTATCCTCTCATCCCCTCCTCTTGCTCTAGATAGGTAGGGACAACTCTACACCCCATGTACAGAAGGAAGTGCCTACAGAAGCCTGACCTTCGTCCCTGTTCCCAGATACAAATAGGAATGATTATAAAAGAGCAAGAGGTGGGAATAAAAGGTTTTAGCCTTTTTGCCTCAGCATAACCAGTAGAGAGCATTCAGACATTCTACTGCACAACAAGCAGCAGCCTATCCTATCCCCCCTTGGCAAATCTCCAGTAGATGCAAGAGGAGGACTGCACAACCTTTCAGTTCATTGTTTAGTATAATAATCTGTACTAAACTTTTAGTTTCCTTGTCAAGGCTGAAGATCAAAGATGATCTTCAGAGCCAAAGATCCTTTGGCTGACCAAAGTCATAAACGTGATAATATGACCACCTTTGGTCATGGAATTTGTGAATTGCAAATGTCTAACAAATCTCTTGCAGGATAAAACCCCTCTAGGCCCAAACTCCCCAAGTTAATCTAATCAGCATTTTGTGACCTAAGTGGCACAAATAAACCTCACCATGGCAGCAATCATGTGACTAACCCACCCATCTGCCTGCTGTCCATCTCCTGACATCAGTACCTGCTCTTGCCTGACCCGTGATGGTGAGGAGCAGACCACCACCCAATCACCGAATGATCTTCCCCCATCAAGGGGAATGGTTAAAAGGACTCAACCACAAGCAACCAGTGGCCATTGCCTTGTTACACTCTGGTGTATCATGTGCTCTTTGAGTTATGATTGTTGCCAAGCATCCTGGCTTGGCCTCCTCCCCCATCTTGGGGAGATGAATCTTCTTTCTCCCTTCTCTCTCTCTAATTTACTTTTAAATAAACTTTTCTTTCGTAGTAGCAAATGCCTGTAATTCCGGCTACTTGGAAGGCTGAGGCAGAAGGATCGCCAGAGCCCAGCGGGTCGAGGCTGCGGTGGCTGAGAGTGGCCACTGCACTCCAGTCTGGGTGACAGAGTGAGACTCCAACTCAAAAAACAAACAAGCAAACAAAAAGATTGTAGGTAAATGATGACCATACACTGTTGAGTAACTTATGAAAGGATGTGTCTAGTGATCATTTTTTATATGTTATATTTTCCTTTTTTTTTTTAGTTATGGGCCATTTTGATTATTGTAATAAAGATTATACAGAGGTATAATCAGAACTAACTTTCTGAATCCTGACTATTGTAAATACTTATATAGTAGGTTGAATTTTGACTCTGATGCCCGGGCTGGAATACAGTGGAAAATTCATGGTCATTGCAGCCTCAAGCCATCTTTCTCCCTTAGCCTCCTGAGTAGCTGGTGCCACAAACATTTGCCATCATGCCCAGACAACTATTGGATTTATGGTTAAGAAAAGGTCTCTCCAATTTGCTCAGGCTGTCCTTGAAGCCCTAGACTAAGGCAATCTGCTGTACTTTGCCTCCCAAAGTGCTGGAATTACAGGCATGAGCTGTCATACCCAGTCTCTTCTGTTTCCTTTCCAGTCATCTGGCACGGTGTTGGAAGCACTAGTCCCCTCAAGTCATTTGCTTCTAACTCCTATAATATGGGCTCTGGGCTCTGGAATATTTTAAATATTTATATCTTGATATACTTCTCTTTCTACTGTTTTTCCATAAATACAATGATTCTTTGTCATTTCCCTGATTTACTGTGGAGAGACCAAATGTTCATATGAAAACATTAACATCACATGGTGTGTAAAACAAAATATCACAACACTTGCATTAATCACCTGGCAGCAGGAAGTAGTCACAAAATTATTAACTGATACATTTTGTGTCATAGCTAATTTTATGCAGTTATAATTTAATACTGTATCTTTACCATCTTTACATTTATTTACACATTTCTCAACTGCTGATGTTATCGTGTAGACCCTGTAAGTGCATAAATTATAAGTTTAACTTTGTATGATAGATTTGTATATGTTTTATGGTGGTAAATGTCAAAATAGACAAAAATATTCTTCTATCTGTTGTGCTCATTACATATTGGTAAAGTATGTTTCTAAACTTTTTTTCTGTGACTTTCTTTTAAATAATCACAAATTGTCAAAGAGAAATATTCCAGTGTATTTGTTGAAAAAACGTGGACCTATGGATGTCAAACCCATGTTCTTCATGGACTAACAGTTCAGTGAGAAAAATAGATGTGGAAATTACAAGACTGTATGAGCTTGAGTAGCCATATTTGGAAAACAGCCAAACCAAAGTAACGATAAATATAGTAAGTCAATAACATAAAATGTATGGGATAAACATAATTAGATTGAGCTTATAAAAATACTACTGAGTGGAATTATTGAACACAATTTAAATACTCAAAGTATCAAAGTCCAAGTGATAAAAAATACATTTCTACATAAATGGTGAATTGAAGGTAAAATATGAAACATTTTTCAAACATTTATGTTGTGGTTTGAGTAAAATATATGAAAATAATAAAATGTTATATCCAAAGATTTTATGATTTATGAGTTTGTTAAATAATTAAAAACCAAATATAAATTTCTAAATTTAGAAATAAGGTGTGTCAAAAGTAGAAAAATAAAACAGTATTAAAAGCAATATTAGTCAAACTGCTAATACCACAAAGGAGGAAAAAACCTAAAAGCAGTGGGGAGTGAGGCATGGTGGCTGAGGACTGTGTTCCCAATATTTTGGTGGCCCAGGTGTGAGGATATCTTGAGCCCACAGGTTTGAGAGCAGTCTGAGATCTCATATATATAATAAATTTTAAAAATGTGTTTGGTGTAGTGGTGCATGTTGTCCCCACGTACTTGGGTGGCTTAGGGGAAGAATTGCATGAACCCATAGGTTGAGCCATAATTATGCCCCTGAACTCCATCCTGGGTGGCAGAGAGACAGCAACTCAAAAAATATATATGTATATAAATTATAAATAGAAATATATAAATGAATATAAATTACAAAACAAAACTACACTGAAAGCTCTAAAGGTATTTCCAAAATGTATTTTCCTGAAAACAGAAACTAGTATTAAGAATGCTAATATAAAGTATTAATAAAGATAGAATTGGATATATTTAAAGAATAGGAAAAAAGAGAAATATTTTCCAGATAAAATACCCAAGAGATTTGATTACCAATAGCAGCTTCTAAGAAGCATACTTTAAGAAGAAAAAGTCATACTTCGGTATGAAAATATTATGGAAGTGAAAGAGTAAAGGACATAATGAGAGAGAATCAAATCAACCCTGAATTACAGGAATGGTGTCATTGGCAACGTCAGATTTTAGAATATTTAGATATAATGAAAGTGTAGTTCCACCCATTTTATTTGAATATAACAGAATTCTGTCCTTCCAAAATGACTAATGGAAGAATCATCTAGTTTTTAGACCATTTTCCATCACTGACTTAACATGTGATGGACTTTCTGTTGCATATAATATTGGTTACTCTTTCATCAGAACTCGTTTGTAATAAAGTACTTACCATGCATAGACACTGACCCCAAGGCTCCGAACACTCAGAAGGACTGGATGACATGGGTGAGAAGGAAGAACTGCAGGAAGCAAACATACTGGAAGATAAAGTCTCAGCACATGTGTAAACTTCAGTCTCCAATAGGTCACAGCAAAGTCACTGCTTCTCTTCCAGCACTGTGGCCTTGATTGTATAGTGCATATGCATATATATATTATTATGCTTTTAAACTTTGTATTCCCTTGGTTTCTCAGTCATTTAAAATTCACTATCACAGTGCTTTATTTTCCAAGTCCTTATTATTTACATTATCAGACTTTTAATGATTTCCAATTTAGATGTCCTTGTGTGCAATACAATTTTTTTCCCAAAGCAAAACCAGCTGGTGTCTGCTATTATCAAGCTCAATTGATAAACTGATTAAAGAATTATTGACTTAATGATATCACTTAAATTTTCTTCCCAAAATGTATTTTTATTTTCATTTCTACTGTTTTTCATGTGTTTCTGAAATATTTGACTTTCTTATTGATTCTATTAATGTGACTAATTGTATTGATGGATTCCCAAATGCTGAATTTCCTATGCATTCCTGAAAAGGGAACTTGATCATGATGGAATGTTTCACATGCTGACACAGTCTTTCTGATAATTTCTTCTCAAAAGCAATTTTTCTACAAAGAATGGAAATGAAATCCTTAGTGTGGAATAGAAATCGTGAGTTGACATTTTCCTCATCCTGGGAAACCAGGTTTTTGTGGTTTTTCTTTTTTATATTATTTTTATTTTAAAATATAGGGGACAATTCAGGATTAGGTTATAAGTGGTCATGGTAAATGTAAAGTGTGGGTGCCTTCATTGATATTATGTACTCCTGCTCCCAGGTCAGTGTCTCAATACTGTCACTTTCTTATGGTAGTCTGAATAATGTTCAGGGTCCTTTTATGAGTGAGTACATGTAGTACTCAGATCTTTGTTTATGTGATACATCACTGAGTTGGTTTTTTTTCTTTGAATCCTTGTCAACCAAGCTGGAGTATATTGGCACTCTCGTCATTACAGCCCTAACCTGCTGGGCTCAGGTGATCCTTCCACCTCAGCCTTCCAGGTTTTAACCCAGATCTCATGAATCAGATTTTGCCTTTTAACACTATTAATTTCCTTGTTGTGCACATTAAAATGTGGAGGGGTTGTCTTCTAACTAAAAGTTTTTGATCTGAGCAATATATACTACCGTATAGCCCTCCAAAATATGCATGCCTGTATTTTTGACTGAATTTTATATTGTATCATTCACAAAAGTATAGTATCTACACTAGCTGAGTGTATTCTGTTTCATTCCATCTCCTTGAAGTCAAAGAATACATTAGCGGATATTCTGTGTTAAAAATGATTTTCTTCGATATTCCCATTGTCATAAAAGCTAGAACCTGTTCTCTTCACTCTGTCATTTCACCTTCTTTTTTTTCGAACAGGAGAGTCTCACTGTCACCCAGACTGGAGTGCAGTTGCACATTCCTGGACACTGCAGCCTCAACCTGCTGGGCTCCAGTGATCCTTCTGCCTCAGCTTCCAAGTAGCCAGAACTACAGGTGTGCAGTACCACACCCGGCTAGCTTTGAATTTATTGTAAAGCCGAGGTTTCACCAAGTTGCCCAGGTGGGTCTCGAACCCACCGGCTCAGGCAATCTGCTCACCTTGACCTCCCAAAGTGCTGGGATTACAGGCTGAGCCACCGAGCCTGGCCTCATTTCACCTTCAATTAACAATTCTACCATGACCCCTTGGTAAGCATGCCTTGTTCTTGATTTCAGGGTATATTTGCATTCGGGGATGTGGTCATGGAATTCTCTACAGAAAAGTGGAAATGCTTAGGCCCTTGCTCAGCAGATTATGTCCAGGAAGGTGATATTAGAAAACTAAAAATGTGGTTTACTTGGCTGAGGAAAACCTCAGCATACAATATTTGTTGCATACTAACGATTTCATATATTTTCCTTGTGGAAAAATCACATTCTAATATAAATATAAGGATTATTAGAAACATATTGTCAGCACATTAAATTATCACATCATGATCAAGTGCCTTTTATGCCAGAAATAAAATGAGATTCCTCTTTCGGGAATCCATCCATTCTATTAGTCACATTATTAGAATCAACAGGGAGCTTGGCATGGTGGCTCAAATTTATAATCCCAGCACATTAGGCAGCCAAGGTGAGAGGATTGCCTGACCTCAGGAACTCGAGACCAGCCTAGGCAATTTTGTAAGACTTCATTTAGACAATAAATAAAAAAAATAAGCTAGCTGTGGTAGGAGGCACTTATAGTTCCAGTTACTTGGAAGACTGAGATGAAAAGATCATCGAGGCCAGCAGATTGAGGTTGCGGTGGCTGTGAGCATGCCACCACACTTCAGTGTGGGCAATAAAATAAGACTCCAACTCAAAAAAAAAAAAAAAAGAATCAAAAAAGTTATGTGATCATGTTCATAAACTTGAAAAGATATTATGACACTACTGAACAAAATTATATGTTACAAAATTCAATTTATAAGGAATTAGTTGCCAGGCTCGGTGACTCAGCCTGTAATCCCGTGCCTTTGGGAGGCAGAGGTGAGTGGATTGCCTGAGACCGCGGGTTTGAGACCCGCCTGGGCAGCGAGACCTCATCTCTACAATAAATCAAAAAATTAGCCGGGTGTGGTAGCGTGGGCCTGTAATTCCGGCTACTCAGAAGGCTGAGGCAGAAGGATCGCCAGAGCCCAGCAGGTCGAGGCTGCGATGGCCGGGAGCGGCCACTGCACTCCAGTCTGGGCGACAGAGCGAGACTCCAACTCAAAAAAAAAAAAAAAAAGGAATTAGTGTAAAATATTTCCACAATACATAAAATATAGTACAAATCCAAAATAGGTTCACTATAGGCTTTAGGAGAAAGATTCAACAGTATCATTAAGTCAACAATCCTCTCGTCAGTTGACAAACTGTATATCACACTAATGTAGATACCAATTATTTGTGTCCTGAAGATAAACATGTTGCATGAAAGAATAATTAAATGAAAAATCCATAAAATGTCCGAAAAGAAAATAAAGTGTGACATTGTATATTGTAAAGACCTGCACACTAGAGTGATCATTGCTTTAAAAACAGACTGAGGTCGGGCTCCGTGGCTCAGCCTGTAATCCTAGTACTTCGGGAGGCCGAGTTGAGTGGACTGCCTGAACCCACGGATTCGAGACCCACCCAGGCAACTTGGTGAGGCCTTGTGAATCAAAAATTAGTCAGGCATGGTAGCGCATGCCTGTAGTTTCGCCTACTTGGAAGGCTGAGGAGAAAGGATCACCGAAGCTCAGCAAGTCGAGGCTGCAGTGCCCGGGAGCATGCTGCCACACTCCAATCTGGGTGACAGTGAGACTTCGACTCAAAAAAAAGACCAAGAAGGGAATACAAAGCTTAAAAGGACAACAAAGCCACTGTCAAGGAAGTCAAGATGGGCCTTGTGCCTCAGTGGAGACTGAAGTTCATACATGTGCAGAGGAGACTGTCTTCCAGTGTGTTCGCTTCCTGCAAGCCAACCTCACACATTTCAGGGAGATGACCAAGCCCTTCTGAGGGTTCAGAGTCTTGGGGTTAATGTCTATGGACTGTGAGGCCTTTAACACAAGTTATTTCTGATAAAAGCGTAAAGTATGATAAGCAACTGAGCACCCATTACATTTTAAGAAGTTAGTGATGGATAATGTTCTAAAAACTAGATTATTCAGCCATTAATAAAATTATTTAGGAAGCACCGAGTTTGCTGTTCTATTTCCTTGAAATGTGTGATATAAACTTTTATTATATATCAAATTTTTTAAAACTGATGTAGCCAAGGACTACTTGGTTTCTGTAGTTCAATGTCTACCATAATTTGACAGAAGTCTGAAGTCAAACATATGGCACTGGGGCCATAATTTCAGGGTATAATACTTGCTCCAGATTATAGAAATAATAAAAATTTGGCAAGTGAGGGCCCAGGAGGCCAGGTCCTTAGGTCTACTATCTTTGGTGGGTTCCATTATAGCAAGAAATAGAAAATGTGCCCTCACTATGTGCAAGGTTGCACCAAAGTGGGGACTAGAGTTGCATAAAGGGGAAGAACTCTTGACTATGCAGATACAGACCTTAGCTGGACCCCACAATTGTAGTCAGTCCCCTTTCTGTTGTCCAGACTGGAGTGCATGTCCACACTCCCAGCCACTGCAACCTCAACCTGCTGGGCTCAGGCGATCCTTCCACCTCAATCTACCAAGTAACCGGAAACACAGGCACGCACATCCGGCTATTTTTTATTTTATTGTACATATGAGGTCTCGCCAAGTTGCCCGGGCTGGTCTTGAACCCGCGGGCTCCCAGAGTGCTGGGATTATAGGCTGAGCCACTGAGCCTGGCCAGAAATATCCATTTTTTTGTTGAGTCTGCAGGTACTGAAAACCATCCACTTCCTTTTTTTAAATCTCATTTTGCTTTCAGGAGAAAAGAAAAGAAAAGAAAATCATCCTATCCAATGAATTCTTAGCAGTCCCTCCTGTAGCCTGCTCTGTGGACAAGCAAAGAGCTGTCTTTGTACAGTAGTGTTCTCTCCAAACTGATAGGAGTTCTTACAATAGTGAACGCCCAGATCTCTCCTAAGAGATAGAGATGAGTTCTTAGGTCTGGCTCAGTAATGGCATCATCCAGATCACCAACATTGTCCTTTGTAGGAATCTAGAGAACATGTGGTGGTGGTCTGTGGCCTTATCTAATCAACCAATGCTAGCTCGGAAACTCCCCAATTGGAGAGGAGCCGAAAGGGAGGGGTGGCTTCCGGGCTTTGATGGAGTTTTTTGTATCTTGGACCTGCTGGATCATCTTGGAGAGAACTGCGAGTCTTTGCTTCTTCCTTTTTCGCCCGGTGACATGCAAGTCTGGAAAGTCCGTAGGGAGGACGCCGGGACACCGAGAAGCAGGTAGATGGTGAGTATGGTCGTGGGTGAGAGAATGGAAGGCAGGATGGACCCGGATTACCTGGATGTGGCAGATCGACCTCCTCATCAGCTCTGATCCTGGACCTATCCCCGCCGGTGACTCACCCCGTTTCTTTCTTCATAGACTGTATCTGGTCCGGTCTCCAGGGTCCTTTCCCCATGGCGACCTCACCCCACCGGAGGCCTCTCCAGGCAATCCTGTGTTCCGGATGTGCAGGAACCAGGAGTGTCATGGGGAGGCGCTGGGGAAGTGGGTGTTGCCCTGGTCCTGGCCCTCTCTCTTCATCCAAGGGTAAATGGAGGGTCCAGCACAGTGTTACAGAGTTCCCTTGGCCCAACAGCGGATGGTGAAACAATTTAGCCAAGAGTAGTCGCATTTGCCTGTAGTTTCAGATGCTCAGGAGTCTGAGATGAGCCTGTTTAGCTCAGCAGGCCAAGATTGTGATAAGTTGTTTGGTCACTTTACTTCTGTCTGGGTTATGGCGTGAGACTCAGACTCATATGATACATTTAATCTAATTTTTTTTTAAAATAAAGGCAGGCCGCACATGGTGATTCAACCCTATAATCCCACCATTTTGGGAGGCCGAGGCGAGAGGATTGCCTGAGCCTGTGGGTTCGAGACCAACCTGGGAAAGATGGTGAGACCTCCTCTCTACCAAAATAAAATAAAATAAAATAAAAAAATAAATAAAAATGCCAAAACTTAGTGTCAGTCTCTGGGACTGGGGTCCAAAGGGACAAGAACATGACAGAGACAGACAAAGAAAAGCGAGACACAGGGGACCAAGGAGTTAAATTCCAAGACCCCAAGTTTTATTTCTGTTCATCTTTTATACATGAAAAAAGCAGGTTACACACAAAAATGACTCACAATATGCGCTGGTACAAAACAGACTTTTTCTTAAGATTGCACTTTGTATTTCTAAAACTATTATTCTACTTGGTTAATGAGGAACAGTTACTGGGCAAGCTAGGTGTTCTACCAATGATTCATTCACAGAGTTTTCAGTCACTCAGGTTCCTTTGAGGTTACTTTTAACCTCTTATGCCATGAGCTTTCTCAGGTGGCCAGAATCACTGCGTGCTGTCAAACTCATGCAGAATGGTCAGGGAACTTTTCCAACATCTCCCCCATTTTATTTTTTTAAAACAGGCAACTGCAGTCATAATTCGACTTTGGAACTGTTGGTGACTTAATTGTCATTGCAAGATGCAATTTCCTATAAAGAACACACAAAGATAAATAAGTGAAGCAGTGGTTGCAGACCCTAGGCTATGAGTTCAGCTTTTCCACCATCCTCAGGGTTCTAAATCCTGCAGAGAATTTACTATACACTCAGCCATATCCTGGAAAGGAACTCCAGGTGAATGTTTACTAAAATATCAAAAACTTCTTGTTGTAGTAGTTTAATATCCAAGGAAATATTACCATGCAAATCTTGTAAATGGAATTTGATATGATCCCAAGAATGTAAGGTTGCATTATACTTAGCAGGGGTGATACAATATTGTGTAGTATTCCAGTCACATTTTAAATATACTTGTCTCTGTAATTCTATCACTTGATCGCTCAACCATTTGACTGCCTGTTGGAGTTCACCTACTTTGAGCTCTAACTCCTGATCCAATTGAGTTTGAGTACTCCACAGCTAATAGGACTCCTTTTGCCAATTATCAACAAAATCTTTGGTTTGAATAGTTGTTTGTAGAGCTGTAGCAGCTGAGCGGCTGTAGCCACTATAACAATAAGACCAATAATAGCACCTATCAGCCATCCTATGTATCCTTGGTGGTGAGGCAACCAGGCAACAAATACTTGAGTTATCAAACTCATCATTGGTCCCTCTTCCCAGGGATGAGAAAGGTTTACTGGAAGCCAAATACTCTCTCTTGTATTTAATATCAGGATGCTTTGAAGGGTGTAATTAATAGGAATAGAGGAATTAAGACAGGTATAAATAGACAGTTGTAACATTCAACACTCCTTATTGATTGATTAACAAACACAGTGCTAATAGCCAATCATAAAGTAACCGCACACAAGCTTGTATCCAGAAGGTGGCATTATAGTGAAAGGTATAATTACTCATAGATTGTTGCCATAGACCTGTCCATACCATATAGAAATAACATCAGTAGCTGTGGGCAACTTCCATAAATCCCATTGTTCTGGGCCATCTGTTGAGTCACCTTTTCCTCAAAATCGAGGACAGGGTGGAGACAGTCCTCCGTTGTGCCAGGCCATGAGTCCATGGGAATGAATATGCTGCACGGTGGTGTCGGTGCGGTTCCATGCAACCATAGTAATGTAATCAGAAAATGTGGTATTAATATCTGAACAATTGTTCAAAAATTTTCCATGAGGAACATAGGCCCAATAAATGTGATGGTTTGCACTCACCGAAAATGTGCGTGCCACTACCACCATCATGGCCAGGAAAAGATTTTCTGGAGATTTGTAGACTTGGTGGTAATCAGGACCCGTTCAGTCTTTTGAGTAAGATGTTTAATCTGCCCCCAAGTGGGTGGTGTTTTGGTGGTGCCCTCTTCCCTCGGGGTCGTTTCTTTGTCAATGCTGCCATCTCGCGTGTTGGAGGTACTGGTTGTTTGGTACTGGGAGGGGATGTTTTCATTCCCTCCTGCAGTGGCAGTTTGATCATGGCTGGACTGCAGCAGCTGGACGCAGTGAAGAGGTACCCATATTTGTTTACTGGATCCACCTGTAATGATACCGGCATAAACTTTGCCTTTGACTATCATAATACCAGGTTTCGATTCCAAGTCAGGGAGTTGCCAGGACCATATAGATTCTTGCAGGTGAGGAACCTTTTGTTCCTGAAAATATTTGTCAGCTCTAGTATAGGGATCAGCATGTGGTAAATTCAAAAAATTGAGGGTAAATAAGGCTAGGGATAAGGTATCATTAATGACCGTAGACCCTGCACTCCCCCTTTTTTTATTTTTTAAAGTTTAATGAGAGCCTGGCTCAGTGGCTCAGCCTGTAATCCCACATTTGGGAGGCTGAGGTGAGTAGATTGCCTGAGCCCATGGGTTCAAAACCTGCCTGGGCAACTTGGCGAGACCTCATCTCTATAATAAATCAAATATTAGCTGGGCATGGTAGTGGGTGCCTGTAGTTCCAGCTACTTGGAAGGCTGAGGCAGAAGGATCGCCAGGGCCCAGCAGGTTGTGGCTGTGGTGGCTGGGAGTGTGCCACTGCACTCTAGTCGGGGCGACAGAGTGAGACTCCAACTCAAAAAAACAAAAAAAAAATTAATGAGTTGTAATTTCAAAGTCCTATGAGTGCATTCAACAATTGCTTGTCCTTTGAGTTATCAGGAATAGCAAAAACATAGCATATTTGCCAATCATTGCAGAAGCCTGGAGTATGTTACCACTATCTGCAGGGCCATTGTCTGTCTTCAAAGTTGTGGGGAGACACATGACAGAAAAACATGAGAGAAGGTGGGAGATCACTTGGGAGTCACGTTCTCCTGTATGAACAGTGGCCCATAAGAATCCTGAATAAGTATTGATAGAGACATGGAGAAAAGAATAATGGGGAAAAGAGGAAAAATGTGTAACATCAACCTGCCAAATGGCATCAGAAGATAGTCCTTGAGGATTGCTGCCTACAGGGATAGTGTGCAATTCCAAAGGTCAGCAGGTCACTCAGGAGTGTACAATTTCTCTGACCTGTGTAAGATGAATGCGGTAACGAGTGTGAAGGCGGTTAGCATTAGTGTGTAATTGTGCATTTTCACCCATAGGAGAAGAAAAATTCGGTTGAGTGGGATAATCAGCTTGAGTATTTCCAGCAGATAACGGACCTGGCAGGCCGCTGTGAGGACGAACATGTGTAATAAAGACAGGAGAAGTGTGAGCTCGAAGAGTATCCTGTAAGGTCAATAATAAGGGGGCTGTTGCATGATGTGAGGATGAAATATGTCCGGTTTCCAGGAGAGCCAAGAGAGAAACAACATAAGCAGAATCTGAAATAATGTTAAGAGTGGAAGATACTAAGTAAGTAATTTCAATACAGCATAAAGTTCCACCTGTTGAGCAGAAGTATATGAAGGAACAAATGCTTTCTTTATATCAGGCCCCCAGATGCCGGTTTTCCCTGAAGAAGAACCATCAATGAAATGTCGATGCAGAAACAATAGGGTTAGCAACCACTATACGATTGACAATCAAAGAGGTCCATTTCAAAAAATCCCATAATTTTCCCACTAGGTAATGACAACCTATAGAACCATAAAAATCAGCAAAAGCTACCTGTAAAAGAGAAGATAGAAGGATTAAGGAGCCAAAATCAGTGGAGGATACTGGGAGGACAATAAGGGAAGCGTCACTGCCAAAGACCTAAATACATCTGGTATGGCCACAAAGGATCAAAATTGCTATTAAATCCAAATAAGGAGTTATGGTCCATGAAGGCTTATGCCGATGTGAAATCCATTCAAGGGGTTTATCCTGTTATGCAAGTATACCCGTAGAAGAATGAGAAGTGGGTAAAATAAGCAGCAAAACAGGCAGAGTGCGGTCAAAATGTGTGAGGAAAGAATCTTTAAGACATTGTTTCACATATTGTAACTCAGCTTCTGCAGCAAGAGTTAGTTCATGAGGGGGATCAAGTGAAGGGTCTCCTTGAAGTAAATTAAAAAGATTAGTAAACTGATATGTAGGAATTCCTAACATTGGATGAGTCCAATTGATATCCCCAATTAGTCATTGAAAATCATTGAGTGGCCGGGCTCGGTGGCTCAGCCTGTAATCCTGCGTTTGGGAGGCTGAGGTGAGTGGATTGCCTGAGCTCGCGGGTTCGAGACCCGCCCGGGCAACTTGGTGAGACCTCATCTCTACAATAAAATCAAAAATGAGCCGGTGTGGTAGTGCGTGCCTGTAATTCCGGCTACTCGGAAGGCTGAGGCCGAAGGATCGCTGGAGCCCAGCATGTCGAGGCTGTGGTGGCCGGGAGTGGCCACTTCACTCTAGTCTGGGCGACAAAGTGAGACTCCAACTCAAAAAAAAAATAATAAATTAAATAAATAAACAAATAAATAAAATTATTTTTAAAAAAGACAAAAAGAAAATTATTTTGTGTCTTAAGGTAGTGTCTGCATATTTGCATGGATTGGGGTTTAACAGTAGTGTGATCCACTATCAGTCCAAGATATGACACAGGTGTAGTAGTTTGTATTTATCTGGGGCAATGACTAGTCCTTCTTTAGATAACACCTCCTGCATGGAAGCATATAATAATTGTAGGTCCCAATCACAAGACAAAGAAAGAAGGATATTATCCATGAAATGTGTAATATAAGCAGAAAGGTATTGAGATTCAACAGATTGTAAAATCGTTCCTCCATAAAATTGACACATAGTTGGGGAGCTTGTCATTCCTTGAGGAAGGGCCTTCCATTGATAACCTTCTATGTGGGCAGCATTATTGATAAATGGGACTGAAAAGGTGAAATATTCTATCTGCCTCATGAAGGGGAATGGTATAAAAACAATCTTGAAGATCAAGTACAATTAAGGGCCAATCTCTAGGGATGGCAGAAGGGAGAGGCAGACCAGGCTGGAGTGCTGTTGTTTAGCAGCATTAACCCCTCAGGGATCAATAAGTAACCTCCATTTACCAGACTTTTTCTTAATCACAAAAACTGGGGAATTCCATTGAGATTGAGAGGGTTCAATATGCCCCTGTTGTAATTGTTGCTGTACTAGATCCCATAAAGCCAGTAATTTTTCCATAGGCAAGGGCCACTGAGGAGTCCATACAGGAGTGGTGGTCTTCCATGTTATTTTAAGAGGGAGTGGTTTGTCCTCAGTGACCCCAATGCTAGCTTGGGAAAATTTTGGTTTCAGAGACAGGGAGAATGTTTCCCTGTTCATTCTTACCTACTTCTCTCCTGGGAGTATAATTCATTTTAGCAAGCATGTGGCAAACTACAAGAGAAGAAGAAGGGATGATCATTTCTGCTTCCCATTGTTGGAGTAAATCTCACCCCCAAAGATTTATGGGGGTATCAAGAACATAAGGTTGAAGAGTGCCCACGTGAGCATCTGGTCCCTCACATTTCAAAATTCAGACACTTTGTTTAATAGCTGGGGACTCAATGGTACCAGCTAATAATTCCAGTTGTCTTATCAGCTGAAACCCTTTCTCATTACTCTCTCATTTCCCTGAACCCATGGTCACTTGATAAATATGTTTCATCATTTTCAGGGTCTATTGATATTCATGGATGTGGCCATAGAATTCTCTCCAGAAGAATGTGGGAATACCTAGACCTTGCCTATTGAATTTTTACAAAAAGTTGATGTTAGAGTACCACAGGAATCTGGTGTTTCTGGGTGAGGACAATCTCAAGAAACAATCTATCTTCCATACCAAGGAATTTATGTCCTTTTGTAGAATGTTTTCTATGAGTTTCTGCTTTGCACAAATGCATTTCAGATTCCTGCTTTCAATGAAAATTTTGTGATTCGTTGACATAGAAAAGAAAGAATTAAAGATGTTTCATTTTGACATGAACCTTTCCCTATTTTGAACTGATCTGGGCCCTTCACATTATATTAGGATGGAGGGTGACACCAGCAGATCCCAGTTCCAAGAATGTTTCACCCCAATGTCAGCTTGTTTTTAGGAGGAACATAAACAGAGGTGTGTGTTGGCTCAAGATGTGGGTGGATCAGAGTTGAGCGGTCAATGAAAAAAAAATGTTTGGTTCACCAGTGTCTTGTTATGACCACTGGAAACAAAAGTATTCATACAATTTTTTAAGAGGCAGAAAATAGGAAGTTGCAGTATTTGTGACTCGCTTTGAGATAGGGAAAGTGAGCAATATCATTGAGGTCATAATAGAAGCTGTTTTTGCAGAACACAAAGGATAGGGTATCTTCAATTACAGTTATTGACCAGAATTCTCTCCCCACCCCATCTCCCCTGTCATTGTCACTTGCCTTGTACATCTCGTTGATTAGGCTAAATCTGTGTTGCATCTTTTTTTTTTAAAGCAGGAGTTATTGGAAGAACAGAAAAGCTCCCATAGTGGGAGTAGTCCCAAAGGGGTAGTCCTGTATCTTTTTTAATAAACTGGTAAACATAGGGAAAATGTTTTGCTGAGTTCTGTGTGACTTCCATTAAATAACTGGATTTGAGGAGAACTTATGGAAGCCCCCAGTTTTTACGTAGTTGCTCAGAAGCATACATGGCCCTGGGTTCTGCACCTGGCATCTGCATTGGGGACAGTGTTGTGGGAATGAGCCCTGAACTTGTTGAGACTTTGCTAATTCTGGGTGGTGACAGAATTGAAATGTTGGAGAACCAGTTGGTGTCAGAGAATTGGTTGGTGTTCAGCAGACTCCACAATGTGGTTTTCAGGGGAAAAAAGACATCACATGTCAGAGTCTTTTTTTGTTTTTGAGTTGAAATCTCTTTTTGTTGCCCTGAATGGAGTACTGAGGCATGCTCCCAGCCACCACAACCTTGACCTGATGGGATCTGGCAATTTTTCCCCTCAGCCTTCCAAGTAGCCAGAACTACAGGTGCACCCTGCCACACCCGGGTAATTTTTTATTTATTGTAGATATGAGGTGCCAAGTGCCCGGGTGGGTCTCAAACCTGTGGGCTTAGGCAATCCACTAGCCTCGGCCTCCCAAATTGCTGGGAATACAGGCTGAGCCACTGAGCCCAGCCACAGGTCAGAGTCTTAAACTACTCCAAGTGAGCATTTGGTCCCTGGTGAGAATTGAAACCCTGGGTGATGAAGCATTTCCATGCTATGAGGAGGGAACGGTAGAGTGTGTGGAGGGAGCCTTCTGAATTAAATTCCCATCAGCTCAGGTTTTTCTTTGTCACTACCAGGAATTGAGCCACATTGGGCTACATCTCACAGTGAGAGTGGTCCCCAAACTTGGAGACATGATTAAGCTACCAAGTCATTTCAGCCTATGCAAACTTTAAAGAGTCAGCAGAGAATGTGATCTTTCAGGATGGAAAATCATTGTGATTTTCATTTGGATCAGAATTATTTGTGTTGTGATGAGTGTGTTGGGTGTGGGAACCCTGTGTTCTGGGCCTGCTTTCCCTAGCTGAGTACTGCTGGTTGTGGGTCCAGGTGAAGCAGCATCAATATTAAGAGGGGAGTTACTTTAAAAGCCTCTTCAGGGGCCTCTAAAAACCTGAAAAAACACACTTTCTTTTTTCTTTTTTAAATCACTCAAGCTGGAGTGCAGTGGCTCAATTATGGCCAACACAGCCTCAACCTGCTGGGCTCAAGTGATACTTCTCCCTCAGCCTTCCAAGTAGGTTTATTACTAAAAAAACCAAAAGGTGGAAGCAACCTAAGTGTCCCTTAATAAATGGATAGTGAAAATGGGGTGTATATACATACAATAAATATTATTCACCCTTAGAAAAAAATGTTGTCATGTGTTACAATGAGGATAAATCTTTTGGACATCATGTTAACTTAAAAAAGACACTATCAGCTAGATGTGGTAGCTCATGCCTATAACCCCAATACTTTGGGTGGCCAAGACATGAGAATGGCTTGAGCCCAGCAGCTCAAGATCAGCATAGGAAATAAGTTATAATGAGACTTTGTTTCTACAGAAAACCAAAAAATTAGCTAGGTGTCATAGCACAAGTCTCTAATCCCTTCTACTTAGAAGGGGCAAAACAACTGTCAGAGCCCAGTAGCTCAAGTCTGTGTTGAGTCTTAATTGTGCAATTGCATTCCAGCCTGGGTGACATAGTGAGACCCTGACTCAAAATTTAAAAAATCTTAAGCCGGGCTCGGTGGCTCAGCCTGTAATCCCACGCCTTTGGGAGGCTGAGGTGAGTGGATTGCCTGAGCCCGCGGGTTCCAGACCCGCCTGGGCAGCGAGACCTCATCTCTACAATAAATCAAAAAATCAGCCGGGCGTGGTAGCGCATGCCTGTAATTCCGGCTACTCGGAAGGCTGAGGCGGAAGGATCGCGGAGCCCAGCAGGTTGAGGCTGCGGTGGCTGGGAGCGGCCACTGCACTCCAGTCTGGGCGACCGAGTGAGACTCCAACTCAAAAAAAAAAAAAATCTTAGAAGATTTGAATCATTTCCTTGATATTTGTCTTGGCAATGATTTGTTGATATGAGACCAAAAGTACAGCAACAAAAGCATATATAAACTGTTGACCTGCATCAATTAAAAAGCTTCTGAGTAGCCAGGAGTGGTGGCACTTGCCTGTGATTCCAGCTGCTTGGGAGCCTTAAGCAAAAGGATTGGCTGAGCCGAGTAGGTCAAGGTTGAAGTCGTTGTGAGCATGCTACTGCACTCCAGCCTGGGCATCAGAGTGAGATACTAACTATAAATTAATAAATACTTATTTAAAAGCTGCACAGCAAATAGAACAGGAAGAAGGCTTACAGAATAAAAGAAAATATTTGCAGCCTGGGCTCAGTGGCTCAGCCTGTAATCCCAGCACTTAGGGAGGCCAAGGCACGTGAATCACCTGAGCCTGTGGTTTCGAGACCACCTGGGCAACTTGGTGAGACCTTGTCCCTACAATAAACCAAAAATTACCTGTGCGTGGTAATGCACATCTGTAGTTCTGGCTACTTAAAAGACTGAGGCAGAAGAATTGCCAGAGTTCAGCAGGTCGAGGCTGCAGTGACTGGGAGCATGCCACTGCACTCCATTCTGGGCACAGAGTGAGAATCTAACACACACACACACAAAAGAAAAGAACAGAAAATATTTGTAAACCATCTACCTGATAAGAGATTAAAATGCAAAATATACAAGGAACTTATAAAAATCAAAAGCCAAAACAATAAAATGATCATCACTTGACTGAAATAGACCAAGAATAAATATGTATCTTTCCAATGAAGTCATACATGACCAATCAACAGGCAATCGCAAATCCATGCAATGATGAGATTTTTTTTTTTTTGAGTTGGAGTCTCACTCAGTCGCCCAGACTGGAGTGCAGTGGCCGCTCCCAGTCACTGCAGCCTCACCTGCTGGGCTCCGGCAATCCTTCTGCCTCAGCCTTCCGAGGAGCCGGAATTACAGGTGCGCGCTACCACCCCCGGTTGATTTTTTGATTTATTGTAGAGATGAGGTCTTGCTGCCCAGGCCGGTCTTGAACCCGTGGGCTCAGGCAATCCACTCACCTCACCTCCCAATGGTGCAGGACTACAGGCTGAGCCACCGAGCCTGGCTGCAACGATGAGATTTTATATCACACCCGTTAGGATGACTACTATCAACAAATAGAGATAAGTGGGGTTTTTTTGAGTTGGAGTCTCACTCTGTCGCTCGGATTGGAGTGCAGTGGCCGCTCCCGGCCCTGCAACCTCAACCTACTGGGCTCCGATGATGCTTGTGCCTCAGCCTTCCAAGTAGCTGGAACTACAAGCACACACTACCACACCCGGCTAATTTTTTGATTTATTGTAGAGATGAGGTCTCCCCAAGGTGCCCAGAAGTGTCTCAAACCCATGAGCTCAGGTAATCCACTCACCTTAGCCTCCCAAAATGTGGGATTCCAGGCTGAGCTATCAAGACCAGCAAGATACGTCTTAACAAAGTCATGAAGTAAAAGAAATCTTGTACAGTGCTGTTGAATTTTAAACTTGTAGAGTTATAATCAAAATAATTATGAGCAGTCTTTGAAAAATAAAATATAGAAGCCCAGACAATCTAGCAATCTCCTTTCAATGTATATAACCCAAGGAAATAAAATCATTATCTCAGACAAGCATCTCTACCATCATGTTTATTGCAGTCTTTGTCTCAATGGCCAAACTATGCAAAAAACTTAAATGTTTGTGGATGCTGATTGAAGAAAATATGGTACATATAAATAATAGAATATTATTCAGCCATAAAAAAATCAGTGAATCCTGTCATGTCAACATCATGGATGAAACTGTAGGACATTATGCTAAGTCAAAAAAGCCAGGCACATAAATACTGTGTGATCACAGTTACGTGTGAAAAAAAAAAAAAAAAAAGTTGCACTCATACAGGCAGACAGTACAATGATGGTTACCATGGTCTGCAGGTGGGGAAAATGAGAGATGTTCAAAACATACAATGAGTGAATCATAAAAGTAATAATAGACCACCTTTAGTCAAGGAGTTTGTGAGTTGCAAATGTCTGAGTTTGTGAATTACAAATGTTCCTGCAAGAGACTCGTTATCAGTGAGTTTTAGGAATCTGATGTATAGCATACATCAGACTATAGTTATTAGTAATGTCTTGTGTTCTTACCAAATTTGCTAAAATAGTAGACATGAACTGTCTTCATTACAAAAATAAAGATAAGCTGAACATGGCGGCTCATGCCTCTAATCCTAGCACATTCGCACTTTGGGGAGCAGAGGTGAGAAGATTTCCAAAGTCCAAGACTTCTGGACCAGCATGGGCAACATGGTGAGTGCTCATCTCTACAATATATAAAAAACTAGTCAGGTGTGGTGGTGCACACTTGTGGTTTCAGTTATTCGGAAGACTTAGGTGGAAGGATCATCTGAGCCCTTCATGATGTTCCTGAAAGACTCTATCATCTTGGCAGCTGTCCTGTGACTAACCCACCTCTGCCCACTCTCACCTCACTTGGCCTGCCCCAAAAGGAAAGGCTTCAAAAAAGCATAAAATCTTGACCTGAAGCAGCCATTTATCATTTCTTTTATTGAGCTCTGGCCTATCCATGTGTTCATTGCTCTATGGTGGCCTTTGCTTTGCTAAGCTCTGGTCTGGTCATGTGACTCTGAGCTATGTCCACCATGTTTTCCTTATAAAATTTAGCAATAAACAGATAGCTAGATAAAATGATACAGAAGTATTATCCACTGTCCCAAATTCTCCACTCTGCACACAAAGAAGAACTGATGTTTTTCATGAATCTATATGTTAGGGTCTGGATAAGGTGAGGACAGCGTGATGGAGAGGTGAGGGGAGGCACAGCTCCGGCATCCCAGAGATCCAAGCAATGCAAAGAATTGCAACACACAAAGATATTAAGAAAGAAAAGTTTATTTAAAAGTAAATAAGAGAGGGAGAAGGGAGAGAGAGGATTCAACTCCCCAAGGTGGGGGAGGGGGCCAAAGCCAGAAAGCATGGCAACTGCCATAGCTCAAAGAGCACGTGTCACACCAAAATCTAGCAAGGTAATGGCCGCTGGTTGCTTGTTGTTGAGTCCTTTTAACGATTCCCCTAGATGGGGGAAGATCATTAAGGTAATTGGGTGGTGGTCTGCACCTCGTCATCAAAAAGGGGCAGGCAGGTAGGCTAAGGTACTGATGTCAGGTGATGAACAGCCGGTAGATGAGCGGGTTAGTCACAAGATTGTTGCCATGGTGGGGTTTATTTGTGTCACGTAGGTCACAAAGGGCTGATTAGGTTAATGCTTGGGGTGGTTTTTGCAAGAGACTTGTTAGACATTTGCAATCCACAAACTCAGACATTTGCAACTCACAAACTCGTTGACCAAAGGTGGTCTATTATTACTTTGATGACTTTGGCCAGCCAAAGGGTGACCTCTGATCTTTGGCCTTGACAAGAAACCTAAAACTTTAGTAGAAATTATTATGCTAAACCATGAATTGAAAGGTTGGGCTGTCCTGGTCTTGCACTTTATGGAGATTGGCAAGGGGGGATGGTATAGGCTGCTGCTTGTCTTGCAGTAGAATGTCTGAATGCTTTCTAATGGCATTGGACTTGTGACCCTCAGAGGGGGAGCAGATGGAGATTCAATATTCCAGTAGTTTGGGCAAAATCTACAGGGAAGTGAAGGATCCCCTGAAGCTACCCACTGGGAATGCATAGGATATAAGGGGAAGTACACCATTAGCTCCAAGGAATGTTGTTCAGGAAGGAACAGGAATGCTTGAATCCTATTCACACCCTTCTCTAGGGGCTATGATAATATGGACAGACATTAATAGGTTTCTGTGTCACAGGGTCTCCAAGACATTTGCAGGTGTCAATAAGGAAGTCACAGCAGTCATGCCTGAAAGACGGTGGCGCGCAGTGAGACTCAACACCCATTAAGGCGTGGAGGCAGGGGTGTGGCAGGTTTTATAGAAATTTAAAACGACCTGTCGGTTACCTATTGGTCAGCAGGTGAGGCATTTTTGGGATTGGCGGGGGCTTTTGCGGGCATGGGAATGGTGGGTTTTGTTGTGGAAGAAGAACCCAGAAAGCCTTGTCCGAGCCTCCATGTTAGTTTGTCCGGGCGCCTTCTTAGGCGGGAGCGCCATTTTAGGTAGGGGCCACACCTAGACTTAGTTTTTGGAGGGGGCGGGTTCCTCGTTGTGGCTGGCTGGGGCCTTTCACTCATCTCCCGTCTTCCAGGTGTCCAGGAGTCCTCCCTACGGACTCCCAGGACCTGCTGGCCACAGGATAACAGTGACTGAATTGAAAACACACGACTCTCTCAGAGACGACTCAGCATTTCCACAGGTGCAAGATGCAAAAAGCCCGGCCAGAGCATGGAACCTGCCCTCTCACTTCCGGCTACGCTCTGATTGGACAGTTTCTGAGTCAGCATCAGCTGATTGGATGAGGCTCCGGATCCCACCTCTCTGATCTTGATTGACAAGAGATGTGATCAGACGGAGCTGAAGGAGGCAAGAAAAGCACGTTTTTTACTTGCAGCATTTAAAGGCTGAGTTGCCTCCCTGCACCGGATGTTGGGGTGAGAAGCGGAATGTGCAGTGCCTCCTGGCACGTGCTGGGAACTCTGGCGTCTGAATGACTCCCGGTCAGCTGGTCTCTCTGCTACCAGACAACAATCCCAGTATGCTGGGAAATCTGGCACTCTGGCACAGGAATGTCACCTGGTGGATGAGTCGTTGTTCTGCAGAACTCCATTACACTATGCGCTGGCTGCGGGCGGAGGGCGGGACAAGCTGGTGTGCCTTTTCCCATCAAAGTTCTGCTGGCTGCTGACTTCCTACCATGAGGGAGTGAGTTTGGAGAGGATCATGAAGGACATGACCGGATGGGCAGTGGGGGCGACTCGGTGACGTTCCAATGCACCTGTTCCTGGCCCACGTTGGGCGGGCTTAACCTCCCGCATCTCCGCACAGCTCAGAATCTTCTCCACCGGCACCAAGGTCGTTCCAGACCACTAACCTCCTCCTCATCCCAGGGGCCGCCTGCTCCCTAAACCACTTGGTGGTGGGTTGATGTCCCAGGCACTGCCCACTGTTACTCGTCCTACTGCTCTCTCCAGCCAGAGTCCAGTCCAGCCACTTTGGGAGAAATCCCCATCCAGGTCCCACCACAGCATCATTGCTTTGCCAGGGGTGGCAGGATGCGGCTTTCTGGAAATATCAACATCATTGATGCCTTAATGGTGGAAGTGGATTTTGAGGCATGGGGGAGAGTAATTATGGGGTCATTTGGAAA
This sequence comes from Carlito syrichta, assembly GCF_000164805.1. NCBI lineage: Eukaryota > Metazoa > Chordata > Mammalia > Primates > Tarsiidae > Carlito > Carlito syrichta. The sequence goes on along the minus strand of NW_007260023.1, from coordinate 307,387 downwards.
CTTGTAAAAGCAAAGGAAAATCCCACTCCTAGGCACGTGTCAAGCTATTTTTTTTTTTTTTAGCTGGAGTCTCACTCTGTTGTCTAGGATGGAGGGCAAGGGCACAATCACAGCCATCGCAGTCTTGATCTGCTGGTCTCTGGTGATCCTTCTGCCTCAACCTCCCAAGTAGCTGGAACGACGGGCATGCGCCCCCACTCCTGGCAAATTTTTAGATGTATTGTAGAGATAAGGTCTCGTTAAGTTGCCCAGTCATGTCTCAAACCTGTGAGCTCAGGCAATCCTCTCACCTCAGCCTCCCAATGTGTTGGGATTATAGGCGTGAGCCAACGCACCTGGTCTTGTGGGCCATATTTTCCAACCCATTTCAGTGGATGTGAAACCAACTTGAAGTTGATGGTGTGGTTCAGGCATCTTACACTTAAAATCATCGGGTTCATTTCAACTGAGGCCTGACTGGACATTGTGTCCGAGACACAGAAGGTGTCTTGATCCCTCAGGAACAGATGATGACCCAGTTTTGGAATGGTGAACTTTCAAGGTCTGGGGCACTTGAAGGTTTTGAAAACTATCAGTTTAGTTCCTCTGCATTGAATGAAAAGTTTCTCACCCTCAGCAGTGAAGGATCCACCTACCTCCCTGGGGCCAATCTTCCGAACTTTTCTGTCTGAAAAATGGAAAGCTTTGGGAGCATTTCTTCCTCTAAGTAGCCTCCTAAAATTGATGTTCCTGAATTCCCATGACCTCAGAGACAAGTCTTTTGATTCCCTATGAACCAGCTTTCATGTCGTTTTATGTAATGTGTAAACCTCTGTGTAAATCTACATTAAAAATAAAACGTGGTTCATATCACATGTTCCAATGGATTTTATTTGTTATTGCAAAATATGCGATACTGTCAGCAAACTTAAAAACATAATCATGGGCTGGGCTCGGTGGCTCAACCTGTAATCCCACGCTTTGGAAGGCTGAGGTGAGTGGATTACCTGAGCCGGCGGGTTGGACACCCGCCTGGTCAACTTGGTGAGAACTCATCTCCAAAATAAATCAACGATTAGCCAGACGTGGTAGTGCGCACCTGTAGTTCCAGTTACTTGGAAGGCTGAGTTGGAAGGATCGCCAGAGCCCAGCAGGTCAAGATTGCAGTGGTCGGGAGTGGCCACTGCACTCCAGTCTGGGTGACAGAGTGAGATTCCAACTCAAAAAAAAAAAAAAAAAAAAAGATAATGGAAATGAGACCCCATTATGGTAATTTGTGAAGAATTTACCCCATAGGATTTATTACATGTGAGCTCATCAGCACCTTTGTAAAAAAAAAAAAGGGGGGGAATATATGGTATCTATGAACATGGCAAAATGAAGAATTATAGGGAAACCACAGCACAACACTAGCACTTTTTCTATTTTAAATGGGGCCCGTGAGGGCAGTCTGTGTAGTCAAGGGCATACAACCATCCTCCACTACTCAGTCTTCTCATTCTACTCCTCATGTCTTGTCTTTAGTTGAGGGTTTATTTTCTAATTCATTTTGAGTTGGAATATCACTCTACTGAATAGGCTGGGGTGCAGTGGCATGCTCAAAGCCACCCCACAGTCGACCTGCGGGCTGTGGTGATGCTTACACCTCAGTCTTCCAAGTAGCTGCAACTACATGTGCAAGCTACCAAGCCTGGCTATTTTTTTTCTTTGTTGGAGAGATGAGGTCTTGTCAAGTTGCCCAGGCTGATCTTGAACCTATGGGCTCAGGCAATCCACTGTCTCAGCCTCCCAAAGTCCTGGGATTACAAGCTGAGTCACCAAGCCTAACCCATTGAGGATTTTTAATTACACTTGCACAAAGTCTTGTATGAGGGTGTTGTTACATGAAGGTGCATCTTAAAATGGGGATTTGAGAAGAATCTTGTAATCTCTGTTCAGATGCACTGCTGTTGGACACTTGGTCTCAAATACATTATTTCTTTTGTGTCACTAGAAATCTGATATTATTATTATTTTTTGAGTTGGAGTCTCTCTCTGTCACCCAGACTGGAGTGCAGTGGCTGCTCTCAACCACTGCAGCCTCAACTTGCTGGGCTCCAGCAATCCTTCCCCCTCAGCCTTCCAAGTAGCTGGAACTACAGATGCGCACTACCATGCCCAGCTAATTTTTTTGATTTATTGTAGAGTTGAGGTCTCACCAAGTTGCCCAGGTGGGTCATAAACCTGCAGGCTCAGGCAATTCACTCATCTCGGACTCCCAAAGCATGGGATTACTGGCTGAGACACTGAGCCCGGCCTGATACTATTTTTTAAAATCAGATGTACACTTAACTGCATATGGTGGCTCAAGCCTGTAATTCCAACACTTTGGGAGACTGAGGTGAGAGGTTTGCCAGAGCTCTGGTTTCAAGAGCAGTCTGGGCAACTTGGCGAGACCTCGTGTCTACAAAAAATCAGTTGGGCATGGTAGTGTGCGCCTGTAGTTCCAGCTACTTGGCAGACTGAGGAGGAAAGATCATCTGAGCCCAGCAGGTTGAATCTCTGGTGGCTGTCAGCATGCCCCTGCACTCAAGTCTGGATGACAGAGTGAGACTCCCACACTCCCTACCCACAAAGAAATATGGACACTTGCAGTAACAGACATTTTTAAGTATCTCAGTGAATTTAACTCTTCCAACCCCTTGATGAAATAGGCCTGCAATCCTCATTTTACTGGTTAGGAAAGTGAATACTTAGGTTGAGTTGCTTCATAAATGTCACACAAATTTTTTTGATGCATTTCAAAACTTAACCTTGAATCTTTCTCTAAATAGTGCATGCTTATTGTATATTTTTCTTTGGCTCTCTGATCACATCCCAAGGGTAAATGTCTCATTCTAGATCCATTTTCTACTTGATGAAAGAGAAATTGCACAAATAGTTGGGGAATGGAACTAGCTGACACTTGACCTTCCCTGTCCACTGTCTTATCCTTAGCTGGGGTTAGGGTTTCTGAGTGATCTGACGCTGTCATAGATCCTGAAACTCCTCACCTGGAACATTTGTTATGTACAGATAATCCTCAAGTTTGCAGCTCAACTTTCTTTTTCCTGATTATTCTTCACAGCTTTATTTCACAGGTTGGTGTACTACATTAAAACTCAATGGAAATATTGATAAAAATAAAACTGCTGCCCTCCTACCAAAAGGTACCAACATTCTTTTTTTTCTAATTTCATAAGATACATGCTCTACACAAAAGCCAAATCATGCAGATCTCGCGAAATGAAAGTCTTTTCTTGCATCGCTTCCCTCCAAACTCATTTTCTTCTTAGGAGGAATTATTTTTACGATGTTCGTGCTTATTTTTCTGAATACTTATTATAACTGTATAAATACATATAAAGTTTTTATTAACATAAATTATGCCAAACTATATAGTCTTTTAAGTTTTCCTCTTAGCCGGACTCGGTGGCGCAGCCTGTAATGCCGCACTTTGGGAGACTGAGGTGAGTGGACTGCCTGAGCCAGTGGGTTCGAGACCCGCCTGGGCAACTTGGCGAGACCTCATCTCTACAATAAATCAAAAAATTAGCCGGGCATCGTAGCGTGTGCCTGGAGTTCCAGCTACTTGGAAGGTTGAGGTGCAAGGATAGCTGGAGCCCAGCAGGTGGAGGCTGCGGTGGCTGGGAGCGGCCACTGCACTCCAGTCTGGGTGACAGAGTGATACTCCAACTAAAAAAAAAATAATTGTGCTCGTTCTCAGGCTATGTATTATTGACATATTTTCGTATCAGTTCACATGATTCTAACTTGCTATTTTAAGTGTACTCTGAAGAATGGGCGCGTTCTATTCTATTATTTGTTTATCTGTTCATTCCTTGATAAATATTTAGATTATTTTTAGTTTCAGATTATAAAAAATGCTGCAGTGAGATTCTTGTACATAGTTTTCTACACTAATATCTAATTGTTCAATTTGCCGCACTTTCCTTTTGTCAATATTTCACATTTTAAACATTTATTTTGTGAAAATTATTTTTTGATTTGTAAGGAAATCAATTTTGACACTGGATAAGGACACTTATGATGAAACTAGATTCAGCCTTCATCTCTGTATTCTGGCAGAAAAGCATGAAATCTAGTCAGTATTGCTTGCCCCATTAGTATTAACATGTCAGTATATTTGTAGAAATTGAATATACATAGAAATTGAATATATTTGAGTTGGAGTCTCACTCTGTTGCCCAGGCTGGAGTGCAGGGGCCTCTCCCGGCCACTGCAGCCTCGACCTGCTGGGCTCTGGCGATCCTTCCACCTCAGCCTTCCAAGTAGCTGGAACTACAGGCATGTGCTACCATGCCCGGCTAATTTTTTGATTTATTGTAGAGATGAGGTCTCACCAAGTTGTCCAGGTGGGTCTCCAACCCACGGGCTTAGGCAATCCACTCACCTCGGTCTCCCAAAGTGCAGGATTACAAGCTGAACCACTGAGCCCGGCTAGAAATTGAAATTTAAATATTGGAATTGCTTCTATCCTTTTTGTTCAAAAAGGTATGAATTTATTCTATTTTTAACAATCTGACTCCAGGGACTATTTTGTCAGCATCAGAGAGAATAGAAAAATCCTGTTGTCTTTTTCTACTCAGTTGTAGGTGCCATCTGAAATAGATCATAGAATTTTTTTTTTTTGAGTTGGAGTCTCACTCTGTCGCCCAGACTGGAGCGCAGTGGCACACTCCTGGCCACCACAGCCTCGACCTCCTGGGTTTCAGCGATCCTTCTCCCTCAGCCTTCCAAATAGCTGGAACTACAGGTGTACACTACCACAACTGGTTAATTTTTGATTCATTGTAGAGATGAGGTCTCACCAAGTTGTCCAGGTGGGTCTTGAACCCACGGGCTCATGAAGTCCACTCACTTCAGCCTTCCAAAGCATGGGATTACAGGCTGAGCCACTAAGCCCGGCTGATCATATCCTCAAATTCTGTCAATGCACAACAAAAGGTATACAGGAAATAGACTTATGGTTTCCTAAAAACATAAACAAAAAATTAAACCATCTTCTATTGCCATTCGACATCTGGTATTTATTTCGACTGGACTTTTCAGTAAGTAAGTTTCATATAAATTGCATCTGTTAAGTTTTCAGTCTGAACACTCTAGTGTTTCCAATGGCATATGCTTTATACAAAGGTCAGTCCACATTCTTTAAATTAGTAGATTCTCTACAATGAACAGTCTAATGTCAAATAAAGTTTTTGCTGGTTAATATCCTTAGACATTTTTTACATTTATACATTCAAAAGATCTGTGGTTTAAGTAAAGATACATCAGTAAATTTCTCACCATATCTCTATGGTTTATAACTTGATATATGATTTTCCAGTCATTACACATACTAAAAATTTAGAGTATAAATTATCTGATGTTGAGATGTGGAATAACAGTGAAAAGGTTTACCCCATTCTGCTCATCTATAAAGAATACCTAAATATAGATGCTCATATGTCAACCAAGTATTGAATGAGAGCTAAAGTCTTTATCACATTCCTCTCATTTATGTAGTTTCATCTCAGTATGGATTCTCATGTGTCCAGAAAATTGTATATGAGAGCAAAAGGCTTACCATATTTTTCACATTTGTAGACACTCTCTCCAGTATAGATGATCATGTGTCCACCAAATCCATTGTGAGAGTGAAGGATTTTGCCACTTTCCTCACATTTGTATGGTTTCTCTCCAGTATGGATGGTCTTATGTTTAGTAAATTCTTTATGAGAGCAAAAGGCATTGCCACATTCTTCACATTTGTCAAGTTTTTCTCCAGTATGGCTCCTCAAGTGTATAGCAAATTGTTTGAAAGCAAAAGGTTTTGCCACATTTATCACATTTGTAGGGTTTTTCTCTAGAATGGAACTTGACATGTCAAACAAGTAGTGAAAGAGAGTGAAAGTTTCCACATAGTTCACATTTGTAGGGTTTCTCTCCAGTATGAGTGGTCATGTGCCAACCAAATCCACTGTGAAAGCAAAAGGCTTTGCTAAATTCTTAACACTTCTAGGGTTGCTCCCCAGTATGAATGATCTTATGTCCAGTAAATCCTTTATGAAAGCGAAAGGCTTTGCCACATTCTTCACATTTGTAGAGTTTCCCTCCGGTATGGATCCTCATATGTGTAGCAAATCCTTTATGAGAGTAAAAAGTGTTGCCACACTTTTCACATTTGTAGGGTTTCTCAACAGTATGGATCTTGACACGTCGAGTAAGTAGTAAATGAGAGTGAAAGACTTATACAAATATTTCACATTTGTAGGGCTTCTCTCCAGTATGGATGGTCATGTGTCCAGCAAATCCATCATGAGAGTGAAAGGCTTTGTCACATTCTTCACATTTGTAGGGTTTCCCTCCAGTATGGATACTCTGATGTACAATAAACTTTGAGTACCAAATAAAGTCTTTGCCACATTCTGCACCTTTGTAGGATTTCTCTCCAGTATGAATGGTCTTATGCAGAGCAAATCCTCCTTGAGAGTGAAAGGCTTTGCCACATTCTCCACATTTGTAGGGTTTCTCTCCGGTATGGATCAACATATGTCAAATAAGGTGTGAATGAGAGTGAAATGCTTTGTCACATTTTTCACATTTGTAGGGTTTCTCTCCAGTATGGATCAACATATGTCGAGTAAGGTGTGAACGAGTGTGAAATGCTTTGCCACATTCTTCACATTTGTAGGGTTTCTCTCCAGTATGGACCACTGTATGTCGAGTAAGTTGTGAATGAAAGCAAAAGGCTTTGCTACATTCTGCATATTTGTAGGTTTTCTCTGCAATATGAATGGGCTTATGTCCAATAGGTTCTCCTTGAGAGCAAAAGGCTTTGCTACATTTTTCACTTTTGAAGGCTCTCTCTCCCCTATGGATTCTTTCACATCTATTTAGATAAGATGATTTCCTAAATGCTTTCCCAGATATATTGGGTATATTTTCTCCACTATTTTTTTAATGTTAACTACATTTTGAGGACTGGTTAAACATTTTTCCATATTCATGATTGAAAGTCATTTCAGAAATATGGATACTCTGAAGGATAACAAATTTGCAGTATTGATGAAAGGATTTCCTACTTTTGCTATATATGTAATGGTTTTTTGCAACTGAGCATCCTCTCTGCACTTCACCCTCATGCACACTTTCCCAAGGTTTTTTTAAGTGTAAGTTCTTAAGGTCAAAGTTTCCATATTTTCCCATTGGCACATTTGTAAGTGAGTCTTCTATGCTCTTCTCTGGCAAAAGACCCTCAGTGTAATGAGAAGTCACAGCTGAAAATCATGAAAATGAAAATGTATTCAGTGTAATAGACTCAGGTGAATATTCTTTAAAAGTCAAACATAATATTATACCATGCTAAGGACATTAATACGATGGTGAGTACAAACCCCAGATTTCCACTCCTTCATAAATATACGTACCTAAGAAAATACTTACCACCTTACCTATGTGAGAACTCAAAAAACAGCTTAAGACTTTGCAGAATCTTCAGTGAGCACAAGTTAAAATGAGTTACATGGAAGAGGAAGTTCAAACCATAATCTCTCTTCCTTCACAATATAGCATGATGCAATCAGATGAACATTCTAACTTGTAATTTCTTCCTCAGGAAATAAACAGAAGAGTGGAGCATGAGTTCACACTTCTGCCCTTTGGGGGTTTACCCAAAGACTGGTTTCTGTCCTAACTTACAGAGAAGACACATCCTAAGAACAGGAGTGAGAGGTTCCTAGAATCTCTAACTTAAGTAATTGGTGTCAATTAATCTAGACAAAGCCACTTCATAAACATTATGACATGTATATCTTTGAACTTCAAATACCCCAATTCAAAGAAAGTATGCCAAAGCATAGAAAGAATCAGGATAAGTGACTCAATTAAAGGCACAACAATAATTTGTGGAGGTGCAAATTACAAAAAAGTCTGAGAAATTTTCAAATGAAATGAAGAAAAATAGAAAAACCAACTACTATATTGAACTCAAACTAGGACAAACACAAACATACAGTCAGACAAGCTATTATCAAAGTTTTGGGCTAACTGTAATCCCAGTACTGAGGAGACTGAAGGGGAGTGATCACCTAAGGCAAGAAGCTTAAGGCTGTAGTGAGTATTTTATCAGCCACCACACTTCTGCCTGGATGACAGAGAATATGGCTAATAAATCAAAACCATAAAAAGAATTTGGAAAACATCCTTGATATTGATATTGGTCTCAGTAATAATTTTTTATGAATAAAATTAAACATAAAGAAGTTGGAGACTGGGCTCAGTGGCTCAGCCTTTAATCCCAGCACTCACCTTTGGGAGGCTGAGGTGAGTGGATTGCCTGAGGCTTCAGGTTCAATAACTACCTGGGCAACTTAGCAAGACCTCATCTCTACAGAAATTCAAAAATTAGCCGGTTGTGCTAGGGCGTGCCTATAGTTCCAGCTACTTGGAAGGCTAAGGCAGAAGGATTGCCAGAGCCCAACATTTCAAGACTGAGGTGACTGGGAGCACGCCACTGCACTCCATTCTGGGTGACAGAGTGAGACTTCAACTCAAAAAAACAAACAAACAAAAAAAGAAGTTAGAGACTTCAAACTGAAAAGCTTCTGCATTGTAAAGGAAAATGAAAGAAGGTGAACAGGACAAGAGAAAACATTTGCAAACTATATACTAGATGAAATGTTAATATCCAAAATATACTAGAAAATTATACACATCAAAGGCATAAACAAGAAAAGGAAAATCACTTGAATAAAATAAGCTGAAAAATGAACAGTTATTTATCCAATGAGGACATACAAATTACCAACAGGTACATGAAAAGACACTGGACATCACCAATAGAGCCAATTTCAAATAAACACAATGATGATATATTATCTCACATCTGTTAGAATGGCTAATATCAACCAGAAGAGAACATTTGCTAAGGATGTGATGAAAAAGAAATCCTGTATACATTTGGTGAGTTTAAAATTGGTAGAGTCATAAAAAAATTATTATCAACATTCCTTTTTTTTGTTTTTGAGCTGGAGTCTCACTCTGTCACCGAGACTGGAGTGCAGTGGCCACTCCCGGCCACCGCAGCCTCGACCTGCTGGGCTCCGGCAATCCTTCCACCTCAGCCTTCTAAGTATCCGAAACTACAGGCACGCACTACCATGCCCGGCTAATTTTTTTGATTTATTGTAGAGCTGAGGTCTTGCCAAGTTGCCTGAGTGGGTCTCAAACCCGCTGGCTCAGGCAATCCACTCACCTCGGCCTCCCAAAGTGCTGGGGTTACAGGCTGAGCCGCTGAGCCCGGCTCAACATTCTTTCAAAAATGAAGATAGGCTAAGCTCGGTGGCTCAGCATGTATTTCTAGCACTTTGGGAGGCCAAGGCGAGTGGATTGCCTGATCCCGCGGGTTCGAGACCTGCCTGGGCAATTTGGCGAGACCTCGTCTCTACAATAAATCAGAAACTAGCCAGGCATGGTTCCTCATGCCAGTAGTTCCGGTTACTTGGAAGGATCGCCGGATCCCAGCAGGTCGAGGCTGCTGTTGCCAGGAGAGTGCCACTGCACTCCAGTCTGGGTGATGGAGTGAGACTCTAACACACATGCAAAAATAAATAAATAACTAAATAAATAAAAATAAATAAATAAATAAATAAACTGCTACATAACACAGAAATCCCTTTTCTGGTTATATAATCAAAGGAAATAAAACCAGTACCAAAAAGAAGTATCCGACCTCTATGTGCATTGCAGCATTTGTCAAGATGGCTAAGCTTGACAACAACCTAAATATTTGAGGATTCTGTGTTGATTAAGAAAATAACATAAGCCAGGTTTGGTGGCTCAGCCTGAAATCCCAGAGATTTGGGAGGCTGAGGTAAGTGGATTGCCTGAGCCCTCAGGTTCAAGATCCGCCTGGGCAACTTGGCGAGACCTCATCTCTACAATAAATCAAAAAA
>NW_007260023.1:292102-297278 GCF_000164805.1 Carlito syrichta | reverse complement strand
CTGGGTGATTGAGTGAGACTCCAACTCAAAAAAAAAAAAAGAAAAGAAAATTTTATACACACACACACACACACACACACACACACACACACACACACAGTAGCAAATGATTCAGACAAAAACATTTAAAGAATCCTGCTATTTCATTCTTATGGATGAAATTGTAAGACATTATGCTAACTGAAGTGAGCCAGGCACACATACAAATACTGTGTGAGGATGGGTACAGTGGCTCAAGTCTGTAATCCCAGAACATTGGACAGCTGAGTTGACAGGTTTGCCTGAACTCAGGGGTCCAAGACCAGTCTGGGCACCTTGGTGAGACCTTGTATCTACGATAAATGAAAAAATAAACTTGGCATGGCAGCACGTGTCTGTATTACCAGCTACATGAAAGGCTTGCCTGAGTCCAGCAATGAGGCTGTTGTGGTCATTAGCATGCCACTTCACTCCAGCCTGGGAGACAGTGAGACTCCAACTTGGGGGGAAAACAACTAATGTATGACATAGTGACTAACAGTTAATAATGATGTCTCGTATACTTAGAAAATTTGCTAAAATAGAAGACATCATGTATTTTCCTTACAAAACATACAAATGACAACTATATAAGATGGTTGATATATTCATAAATGTAACTGTAATCATAATTTCACAATGCATAGACAAATCAAATTATTACATTACACACAACATATGGTTATACATTTTTATTTATGTATAAATAATCAGATGTTAATTACACATACATAAACACGCATGTATGCATCTTTGTATATATGCATATATGTAAGCTACTCCTAAGCTTCATACTACAGAAAAGAAAATCATAAAATAAGAGTTTTTAAGACACAAGGTAACATGTGGGAGTTTAATACATGTTTACCAATCCTCTACGCAACATAGCATAATTAAACATTAGGATATGTAGATAAATTACCAGTCTCAGATTATACTATAGAAGTAAAATTTAAGTAAAAAAAAGGATTTCTTCTATTAAGAGAGATAATTTGTATTTACCTAGGACTATTGAGTATGAACTTAAATAAAATCATTGGAAACTGCCCTAGTATAGAAAATGATAAATTAGAAAACATGTAACATGTGTCCAGAGTGTTCTTAAAATTTATCAAGCAGATAACAAAATCACCGCTCACATACTTCAAACCATGATACAAAAAGACAACATAAAAATAGTTTGACATGGGTTCGAGACCCACCTGGGTAACTTGGTGAGACCTCATCTCTACAATAAATCAAAAATCAGCCGGGAATGGTAGTGCATGCCTGTAGTTCCAGCTACTTGGAAGGCTGAGATGGAAGGATGGCCAAAGCCCAGCAGTCGTGGCTGCGGTGGCCGGGAGTGGTCACTGTGCTCCAGTCTGGGCGACAGAGTGAGACTCCAACTAACAAACTATTAAGTGGACTTTGATTTCCTCTATAAACTTGAAAGATTATTCAAGAAGCAGAGTTTTTGGAGAATTTCAGAACATGGAATAACACATGTTCCTTTGTGACAGCAAGAGAAAAAAATCCCAGGCTTCTCAGAAACCATTTCCATTGGAGCAAACCACCTTCCTAAACCACATTTCAAGTTCTGATTCCTCAACCTGTGTCATCTGCTTCATTCACTCACACCTACCTGGAAGTTTGGCTACAATGCTGTCTCCTCACATCCCAGGGCTCTTTCCTTTGCTCCAGACATGTGATGAGGTCTGGCTTAGAGACAGCAATTCCTTTTTAATTAGAAAAGAGTAACATGACTCTTTCTGGGGTTCTTCATTTACAAACCTAGTATTGTGATCAGTAAAGAACACATTATACAGTAGAGAACATTAATCCCCAAATACTATTTCCCAATAAAACCTTTAGATAGAATTTTCAAATTGTGGGTTTCTTTTTTTATTTTGAGTTGCAGTCTCACTTTGTTGCCCAGGCTGAAGTGCAGAGGAAAATTCACGGCCACCCCAGCATTCACATGTTGTGCTCAGGTGATTCTTCTCCCTCAGCCTAACAAGTAGCCAGATCTACAGGTGCTCATTACCACTCCTGGCTAATTTTTTAATTTATTGTAGAGATGGGGTCTTGCCAAGTTACCCTGGCTGTTCTTGAACCCATGGGCTCAAGCAATCCTCTCACCTCAGCCTCCCAAAGTGCTGGCATTACAGGGTTGAGCCACTATGCCTGGCCTTAAATTTGTGAGTTCTAGCCAGGCTCGGTACCTCAGCCTGTAATCCCACGCCTTTGGGAGGCTGAGGTGAGAGGATTGCCTGAGCCCACAGGTTCAAGACCCGCCTGGGCAGGCGAGACCTCATCTCTACAATAAATAAAAAAATCAGCTGGGCGTGGTAGTGCACACCTGTAGTTCCAGCTACTTGGAAGGCTGAGGCAGAAAGATCACCGGAGCCCAGCTGGCGAGGCTGAGGTGGCCAGAAGCAGCCCCTGCACTCCAGTCTGGGTGACAGAGTGAAATTCCAACTCAGAAAAAAAATTGTGAGTTCTTAGTTCCATACTAGTGAGTCAATAACTTATAGCAGCAATTGGAATGAGATGAGGGCAATGATATCTATGCCACTAAATTTCTGAACTTACCAACAATATAGCTAGAAGGACAATGGTCAATTCAAAATAGAGAAGGCAGCCAGGCTTGGTGGCTCAGCCTATAATCGTGTGCCTTTGGGGGGTTGAGGTGAGTGGATTGCCTGATCCCGCGGGTTCGAGACCTGCCTGGGCAACTTGGCGAGACCTCATCTCTACATTAAATAATAATAATAAAAAAAATCAGCCGGGCATGGTAGCGCATGACTGTAATTCAGGATACTCGGAAGGTCGAGGCTGCGGTGGCCGGGAGCGGCCACTGCACTACAGTCTGGGCAACAGAATGTGACTCCAACTCAAAAAAAAGAAAAAAATGGAGAAGACTTCATGTCAAAATGAAACATTTTTATTTTTTTCTTTTCTATGTTAACAGATCACCAACTTTTCTTTGATAGCAGGAATCTGAAACTCATTTGTGCAAAGCAGAAATTCCCAGAAAACAGTCTACAAAGGAAGGACATAGAATCCTTAGTATGAAATAGGGATTGTGTGTTGAGTTTCCTCACCCAGAAAAACCAGGTTCCTGTAGTTCTCTAACATCACAGTCCTGTACAATATTCACTCATGGGGATCCAGGCATTCCCACTCCTGTGGAGAGAATTCTATGGCCACATCCTTGAATGTCAATAGCCCCTGAAAACAACAACACATATTTACTCAGTCACCATGTCCTCTAGGTAAAGCAAGAGTGAAGAGAACAGGGTCCAGCTGACATGACAACTATTATTATGGAATAAGAAAATTCATAACACAGAAAGATCCTTTAATCATTAAATGTGAGAAAAAAGGGTGAAATAAAATACACTCGGCCAGTGTAGACACTCTATATTTGTGAGTGATACAGCATAAATTTGGACACCAACACAGGCATGTAAATTTTTATTGCTATGTTTACATCACACAGGATATGTTACATATACTGCTCAGATGGAAAATTTCTAGTAAATTGGAAGGTCTTCATCAAGTTTTAATGTGTACAGCAATGAATTGAATATCCTGTTAAAATGCAAATTCTGATTTAAAAGACATAAATTTAGCCTGAGGTTCTGCACTTTATTTTTCAGTTGGTGTGTCGCATTCTTATCCATGCTAGGGTGCAGTGGCATAATCACAGTTTATTTGAGCCTCGATCCCCTGGGCTGAAAGAATGCATCCTCCATAGCATCCCAAGTAGCTGGGACAAATTGATATCAGATGCCAAAGTGCACAGATGCAAAACAACATCCATGCTGAGATCTTTTGGCCAAAATTTATAATATTTTATTATTATTTTTGAGTTGGAGCCTCACTCTTGTCACCCAGGCTGGACTGCAGTGACACGCTTGAAGGCACTTGCAACCTTGACCTGCTGGGCTTAGGCAATCCTTCTGCCTCAGTCTTCCAAGTAGCTAGAACTACAAGTGAATGTGAACCATACCTGGCTAGTTTTTGTAATTTACTGTAGAGACAGGTCTCACCAAGTTGTCCAAGCTGTTCTCAAAATGCAGGCTCAGGCAATTCTGTCTCCTCAGTCTTCCAAAGTGCTGGGATTACAGGCTGAGCCACCACACCCAGCCAATATAGCAATACATAATCTCAATTTAATAACAAGGAAACATGTGTTAGGCAGAAATCAGCCTACAGGTATCTCCCGTGGCATGTAATCTCTAAAAGTACATTTATATTGTTGTTTCTAGAATCCTAGAGAGCAAGTCTCTTCTAATTATTCTTTATTCAGGCTTTCCTGAGTTATTCTGGGCATAACTACTGTCCTGTTTAAATGTACATTTTATTAACCCTGTTCTGCATGGAGTTGATGGAGCATCTAGAGGGAACCTTAACAGAACATGCTCTGGCTAGGCACAGAGGCTCATGCCTATAATCCCAGCAGTTTGGTAGGCTGAGATGAGAGAATTTCTTGAACCCACAGGTGCAAGACCAGCCCGGGCACCTTGGCAATATCTTGTCTCTGCAATAAATCAAAAATTTAACTGGGCTGTGGTGGCTGTGAGTGTGACACTGCACTTCAGTTTGGGCAACAGAGGGTGTTTTGGGGTCCAGCCCCTTTTGCCAGGTCATAAGATCTCCTGAAGGAGAGATGGATAGGCGAAAGACAGACACAGTATTCCCGGACACCTGCTTCCTGAACAGATGACATCCTTTATTAGTTAACAGAAAGCTTTTATAGCATTTGTAAAAGGGGCAAGACAAAGAAAATTCCTTCACGTACATATGTTTTAAAAGTTACCACCATCTAGCGGTCTTTAGAAGAAACAAATAAGCCAAAAACACTATCTACTTTCAGTTAATGAGTCTTGAGATAAGTGTAAAAGGAGTTTCACTTAAACTAAACATCATGCATACAAGGTTTACTTTGACTTCGGTTCCACATCACTTGTGTAATTAAAAAAGCCTTAAAATCACTAATACAAAACTATAGATTGTACCTAGTGATAGCAGGAATATGAAGCCCATTAACTTGACCAAACAACAGTGGCTAGCATTTAAGAATAACTATGAAAGTCACTTACTGTGAAGATATATACACTAATCTTTACTCTGAATAAACATATAAAGTGAATGAAACTAATGAAATAAA
>NW_007260023.1:258039-291676 GCF_000164805.1 Carlito syrichta | reverse complement strand
TACCAATTATGAGTAATACATGGATAAAACAATTATCATGTCTAGAATAGCACTGCCAGCAACTCTCTTCAAAAGAGTCCCAAATTACAGTCCTTGAAGTGCTTCAAGAAAGTTTCCAGGTGCACGGTCCTTCATGTAGCTGTTCTTCTCTTTTGGGCTTTTACGACCTTCAAAGTTTTGTAATTGCCTTTCTTGTCCAGGTGTCTTTGTTACTTTTCTCTTATCCTGCAGTGTTTATTTCTAAAGAAAACTCAAAAGAAGCTTTTAATGACATTTTCTAGGCCCCCAAGGTTGCTTTCTGTATTTAGTTAATTATCATAAAAGTATCTAATTAGTATATTATGAATTTAGTGAAAACCCGCTCTATAAATGTTTACTTAAAATTTAACTATAGAATTAAGTAAAAACCTTAACGATTAATCTTTATCCTAAGTCTGTGAAGACAGTGTTGTAAATCACCTACATAACTCCTAGATAAGTGTTAGAACTTATAATGAGCTCATAATGAACTTACCATAAACTTGTGCTTCTAAAAAACCTTATGTCTGACCACTAAGCTGCATAATTCTAAATCAAATAAGGAGTGAATATACTTATATCATTTTTTACTCAAGCAATATCTAGTAACTTATAACCAAGTGAAAGAAAGCATTCTTGATGTGCTTCAGAGTTTAACCTTTGCATATGTTAGAAAAGGCCAAGCGGCATAGTGGGAAAATGGGAAAATGAACCATGACATTCTAAGGTCAGGTGTGAGTACTTCGCATAAACATGCCATTTTCTTCTTCCACGACTGCACATAATTTCTTCAGCCGTATCAAACAGCAAAGGTGGAAGACAGAAGGGCCTCAGCTTCCGGGGCTCACCCTGCAGCCCGGGGTCTTCGGCCCACCGGGACCCTGTCAATCATGTGGACCTCCAAGGCTGGCTCCCAACAAGTGCGACTATAACTAAAAAGTTTCTATTCTTCATTAGGATCAGAGGATCTACCCAGTCTCCAATGGGATTCTTGGTTACCATGACTTCTCATGATTCCCCAGTCACAAGAGAACATTTTTAATACCGTAAGTCACACATTTCATGATGAGAACAGTTCACGGCAACTAAGAGAACAGAAGAGGCTATGTAGGGAGCAGCACCCAACAGACCCATTGAATATCACAGGAAGAACAAAAATAGTTTAAACAAACTCATTAGGCAGGACCATCACAAGGACAACAGAAAGGTTTCCAAGCATTACAGACATGATATTCCTTCTCACCTGGGACACATATACCTGAGAAACAGCTATTTTTTCCTCTTCCTCCTACTTCTCTGGGATTTCTTCTTGGGTGAGGTTATCTAATCAAGTCACAACTACATGTTGAAAACATGTATTTATTTATTTCAAAATTAAATTCAATGTATTTATTTTTTGTTAGAGTCTTACCACCCTCTTGGGAGCACGTCGCTTGCTGTCCTGTTTGCCTGAGGTTCTCTTTGATTTGTGGATTCTTCTACCATCTCCCTGAGGTGGGTCTACCTTGTCCTTGGAGAGAGTTTTCCTTCTTTACAAACGGAAGATAATCCATAGGACAGACATCATTTCTGCCTTTTCCTCTCAAGAACAGTGATGTGTCTAAAAGTGCACAGAAACCAATAGTCAAACTAAAATAGATTTTTTATTTTTTATTGTTTTTTGAGTTGGAGTCTCACTCTGTCACCCAGACTGGAGTGCAGTGGCCACTCCCGGCCACCGCAGCCTCAACCTGCTGGGCTCCAGTTATCCTTCTGCCTCAGTCTTCCAAGTAGCTGGAACTACAGGCGCATGCTACCATGCCCGGCAAGTTTTTGACTTATTGTAGAGACGAGGTCTCACCAAGTTGCCCGGGTGGGTCTCAAACCACAGGCTCAGGCAATTCACTCACCTCAGCCTCCCAAGGCACGGGATTACAGGCTGAGCCACCGAGCCTGGCCTTAAAATAGATTTTTTTAAAGGTTACTAATTTAATAATATAAAACTTAGACTTAATCAACCCTCAACTCTCAAATGGGACAATCAACTCTTAAAAGTTTGACATAACTCCATTTTATATAGGGCTGGGTGTGAAGGGGGGACGCTGGCCTCTTTGTGTGTTTGCATGTAGCTAAAATAATTGTGAAATGCTGACAAGAATAGGTTGGCACCAGTATGCAACTGTCCAGACTTACTCTGGGAAAGTGGACATATGTGCACTAATTCTGTTTTTTCAATAAAGGAACAAGGAGACCGTGATCCAAGGACAAAGAGAATTCACCACTTTCCAGAACTCCTTTCATCATCCAGATGTCTGCAAGTCAAAACCGCCTCTTGATCTTAGCCCCTTTCCCACAGCCTGGATAAAAATTATATTTTTGGTTTGGAGTCTCACTCCTTCACCCAGACTGGAGTGCAGTGGTATGCTCGCAGCCACCACAGCCTGGACCTTCTGGGCTCCAGCGATCCTTCCGCCTCAGCCTTCCAAATAGCTGGAACTATAAGCATGCACTACCACGTCGGGCTAACTTTTAATTTTATTGTAGAGGTCAAGTCTCGCCAAGAGTCCCAGGCAGGTCTCGAAACCTCGGGCTCAGGCAATCCACTCACCTTGGCTTCCCAAAGCACTGGGATTACAGTTGAGCCATCGAGACAGGCTGGATACAAATTGTAAAAAAGCATACATGGTCCAGAAGAGGTCTTTAGGCCGCCATCCCCTCATTTCCTTGGTTCTAATGTCCCTATTAAATAAAGTCACAAGACTTACTCCACCTCCTTATGTCGACGAAACCGGGGTCGGACCAGGTGACTCAAGCGGCCATCACCCTGATGAGAGACCCTGGAGATTTCCACCTAGGTAATTCAGATAAGACCACTGCAGGGCACCCACCCAACAGCATCTGGCCATGTCTATCTTCCCTTTGCCCCTTCTCAAATCCTTTCCCCCTCATCCCAGGTGCTCTGGGATCCCCACACCATGAGTCCTGACTGGGGTTTTTGGTCTCACCACCTGCTGTTGGCCCAAAAGTCTTCCTTAACGCTGTGACGGAACCACTGTTTAACTCTGGGGAGGAAAGGGACTGGGATAGGACCACAGTCTACCCATCCCCCCACAGACCCCCTTGCAGGTCGGATTCTCCCCACACCCTCCTGGATCCTGCACTTTTCAAGATGGGGAACTGCACGGAGAGTGCTCAGCAGGGGATGTCATTGCGGAATCAAGAGCCGGGGGTCGCAGCCCAGCCCCTACTACACCAAGGGGAATGGGCCAAGCTGCCAGTGGGGACGGGTCCAGGCTCAGACCTAACAGGGAGGATGGTCCCTACAGAGCCAGGTCATCCAGTTTCATCCACATTCCCAATCTCCCGCCTTCTATGTGTCTCACCGTTCTCCCTACAAATGTCCCAGGACCTACATGTAACAAGGTGACACAGGCTGAAGTGAAGATTCGCGAGGTTAACGAAGAAGAAGACATAACAGCAACCACGACCCAGCTTTGTGCACAGGCGCAGGAGACAAAGGACTGGTCAGAGCCCGGAAACCACCTCCTCACTTCCGTTTCCTGTTTGATTGGCCAGTTCAGACCGCAGCTCCCCCGTTGATTGGATACAACTCCCCTCTGGTGTTGAGTGACAGAACATGTGATCAGAACCAGGCTGCATGAGGCAAGAAAACATTGAGATTTCATCAGCGCAGGAACATGGTGGGGAGGTGAAGGATTGTGGCCTCCTTGCAGAACTTGGTGGGAACACTGGCGTCTACATGGCACCTGGCCAGTGGGTCGCAGAGCTGCAGGACTGCAAACGCAGCGTGTCCTAGAAAAGGCAGTGTAAACTTACAGTCCAGCGACTCATGGACCAGGAGTAAGGAGGACTCCTACCCCCTACCCTTCCAGCCAGATTCCGGGACAAGGAGAAATCTAAACGCGTTTTTGCCTATGGAATACCTCTAGTTTTCATCTCCTGTCAGTCAAGACCAGAAGGGCCGCGCCTACAGTCTTTTCCAATGAATGGATGCTGAGGTCTAAACTGGCCAATCAGAAGGGAGCCGGAAGTGAAAGGGTGGCTTTTGGACTCTGAACCAACATTTGTCTCCTGGGCTTGTGCACAAAGCTGGGTCGTACTCGCTGTGGTGTCCTGCTGTCTGGTATCCCCATGTGTCTTCGTTTTAACCTCTGTCATACACTGACCTGAAGGTCATGGGAGTACTTGGCGATGATGCAGGGACATCTGGAAGGTGGGAGAAAATGAGTATGCTTGGGGTGTCCTGAGAGAGAGAGTGGATGGATTTGGATGACCCCGCTGTGGTGGGACCAGCCTACCCCTCAAATCCAAGGGGGAACCAGGCCCCGCCAGCAGCTGGGCCTGGTCCCTTTGGTGTAGGTAAGGCTAGGCCAGAAATCTGGGGCCTTGTCCCCTCCATGACCACGCCTGCTGAGCCCTCTGCACACAACCCCTCTCCACATGTTCAGGACCCGCAAGAGTAGTGGGGAGGATTGGATCTATGTGTGGGCCCGTGGAGGAAGAGTATGGGGTACTAGCCCCATCCCTCCTTTCTCCTCCCAAGGTTACATCACAACATTGAGGGACAGTTTATCTCATTATGGCAGTGGAAATCAGTACGTTTCCACCAGAAAGTGTGATAGATAAATTGTTGAAATTCACAGGTGTATGAAAACATAAATTACTTTTTTTTTTTAGTCAAGAGTCTCACTTCTTGAAAGGCTGAAGTGGAAGGATCGCAGGAGCCCAGCAGGTCGACACTGCAGTGGCCGGGAGTGTGCCACTGCAATGCAGTCTGGGCAATGGAGTGAGAATCCAACTTCAAAAAAAAAAAGTCTCACTCTGCCCAGGATGGAGTGCAGTGGCACACACACAAACACTCCAGCATCAACCTGTTGGGCTCTGGTGATCCTTCTACTTCAGTCTTCCAAGTAGCTGAACTACAGATGTGTGCTACCACACCTGGCTAATATTTTTATTTATTGTAGAGAGAAGGACTCACCAAGGTGCCTGGGCTGGTCTTAAACATGTGGGCTCAAGTGATCCACTCACCATGGCCTGAGTCCAGCTGATAATACCTTCAATAAAGTATTGAAAGTAATAAAGTATTTTTTAATGCCAAGAATAGTAAAAAGAACATAACTCTCCATGCACCAAGAATGAATTTAGTAATATGGGATTGACTCCAGTTTCCTGTTACTTGGGTAAATAATGAAGAGTAGATCTGGAAAAACTCACTGGTAGATAACAGGCTTACCACCATATTACAAAGTCACTAGAATAAACAGATGAAGTGGTCAATGTCCCTACACTCCAGAAACTTCCATGTTGTAAAAGTGTAAATGGTTGAATCAGCACCATGTGGTCAGTACAAAGAAGGAAGGTGTCCAGGGTACCTGACTGTTTGTAGTTGTGTCTTCTGATGTTACTGCCTAAGAGAGCATTCACAGACAGAATTGTTGCTGTTTCATTATTATTATTTATCTTGGTTTGTCCTTGTTCAAAACAACCATTTTGGTTTTCCTTATCTGTTGTTTTGTCTGTTGTGCCCAGGCTGGAGTGCAGTGGGATACTTATGGCCACTGCAGCTTTGACCAACTGGCCACAGGCAACACTTCCACCTCAACCTTCAGGCATGTGCCACCATACCCAGTTATCTGTTTGATTCATTGCTGAAATGCGGTCTCATCAAGTTTCCCAGGCTGGTCTGGAACCCCTGGGTTCAGTCACTCCTCTCACCTCCATCTCCCAAAGTATTGGAATTACAGGCATGATATGGGGGGCCAGCCCCCCAAAAGAGATTTAGAGGGTCCCTGGAAGGTGGGGCAGCATCGGCAAATATTCTGGAGAAAGAAAGAGACTGGACTCTGTCTAGTGCAGAAGCCGATTCTGTAGTAGGGATAGATATTAAAAGAAAGCAAGATGGAGGCCTAGATATAAAGAGAAAGAAAGTGGACAACTGTTCAGTGAAATGAGCAGAAGCCGTTTATTGGGAACCAACGTGAGTCTTTTATCCCAAATTTTCACATGTTAAATCACAAGACTTTCACATTGAGCACAAAGCCAGGTGAGTGAGGGGTGTCCCCTGCCCACCAGGCATTTCCTTAGGAACGAGGAAGGACAATCTTAATCAAATCACAAGAGTTTTACGTGAACACAAAGCCAGGTGGGTGAAGAGCATCCTCACCCACCAGGCATTTTCTTTATCATGAGAAAGGACAATCTTAATCAAATCACAAGAGTTTTACATGAACACAAAGCCAGGTGGGTTGGGGGCATCCCCGCCCACCAGGCATTTTCCCCAAGCTTGAGGAAGGATAATCCCAAAATCATCTCACTGTTTCTTGTGCTTGGTTTGTGTTCCTCAAAAGCAATACAACAGTTTTAATATCATAAAATCCTAATAATCAATAACTTCTAAAACTTATGCATACCCAACACCTAATAACTGACTTAAATCCTAATACCTTTCTATTCTGTGCTAACTTTACCTGTACTATAAAAAACTCTTAATTATAGGTCAGACCAGTTCCTAAAGAATGTGGCCCAGTCCAAAGATCACGCTGGGCCATTTCCAGGAACAATTGATTATGATCTCTTAACAAAATGGCTATTCTAAAATCCTATGTATCTATCTTAATTTCTATAAAAGTTTCTAATTCCTAATCCTGATATATAAGGCTGATCATCAGCAATAAAGCTTCTACAACAAAACCCAAATATAAACTGTAATTGTACCAAAGCCAAAGTCACAATTAGTAGAAAGTGGGAACAATGAAATTTCAAAAGTTAGTTGTATTCTTATAAAACATTAAAGTATCATGTTTGATCATGCTTGGACTAACCTAATTCCCTGATGTAGCATGACCTATTCTAAAATACTTTCTATGAATAAAATAAATTCAGTTTCTATTATAAGTAGAAAAAACTTACACTAATTATAACTAAAGAACCGTATTAAAAGAATGCAACCCAGCAAAAATGGACTCTGGGCCCTTAGGAATGTGGCCCAGCCCAAAGTTCGTGCTGGGCCATTTCTGGTAACCCTAGATAACCATCTAAAGCTGGAAACAGCTCTCTAAATGTATATACTAATTCTACAAATATATTTTTAAATCTTATAAAGAAGCTTGTATAAGGCTCCCAAATGTGATCTGAGTTTGAACTGTGTTAAGTTTAAAGCCGAAACCACAGTCTGTGAAAAACGGGAACATTGGATCTCTAGAGTCAGCCATGCCTGTCATATTCTCAGAACTTCATGCTTAGATCATAAAAGTCCCTGCCAGTGGGTAACGCTAAACAACAAAGAAAGGAGGAGGGAATGGGCCTTCAGCTCCTGAACCAGCCTGGTGGTCTCAAGGTCCGCAACCCACCTGGATCCCTAATGCTCAGGCAGGCCTCCACGGCTGGCTTCCAACACTGTGAGCCATGACGCCCAGCTAGAGACCATTGTCAAGCTGAGGGTTGCCAGATATGTTCTTGAAAGTTGAGTTCAGAAGGGAGGTTACCTGTCCTGTTGTACTTCGGTTTGGTCAGGCAGGTAAGCCAGTGGGTTCATATATTCATTGCTGTAGCAGAAATTGCCAGAGTTTGTGACTAGGTAGGGCACTTGTGGGGAGGAAAGAATTAACTCACATTCTGCACTCCTTGCAGAAGCTCACTGTTTTTGAATCTGTCTCTTGTGACAAAAGACAGAGAAAGGTAAACTTTATCACGCTTTCTGAACCCTCCTGTCTGTGGACATGATGGTAGCAAGGAAAGGATTGTGCTTATGTTAAAGCGATATTCTGACTGCACATCATTACTTATGCCCGGAATCCTATCACTTAGGGAGGCTGAGGTGAAAGGATGGCTTAAGCCCAGGATTTTGAGACCAACCTCTACAACATATCATACTCATATCACTATAAAAATAATTAAAGAGCCAGGCTCGGTAGCTCAGCCTGTAATCTCGTGCTTTGGGAGGCCAAGGTGGGTGAATTGCCTGAGACTGTGGGTTCAAGACCCGCCTGGGCAACTTGGCGAGACCTCATCTCTACAATAAATCAAAAAAATTAGCCAGGCGTGGTAGCGCGCACCTGTAGTTCCAGCTACTTGGAAGGCTAAGGTGGAAGGATCGCCGAAGCCCAGCAGATCCAGGCTGCGGTGGCCGGGAGCAGTCACTGCACTCCAGTCTGGGTCACTGAGTGAGATTCAAACTCAAAATAATAATAATAATAATAATAATAATAATAATAATTAAAGAAAAAATAGCCGGGAGAATTAGCAAAGATCTGTAGTTCCAGCTACTTCGAAGGCTGAAAAGGAAAGATTGCCTGAGCCCAGGAGTTCAAGGTTGTGGTGATTAGTGATGATGCCACTTTACTTCTGCCTGGGTGGCAGAGTGAGACTCTAACAAAAACTAAATACATTCAGTTTAATTTTAAAATATTAAAGGCATATTTTCAACATGTAGGTGTGACTTGTCCAAATCATCTCACCTGAAAAGAAGGCCAGGTTTGGTGGCTTAGGCTGTAATCTGAGCACTTTGGGAGGCCAAGGCAACTGGACTGCCTGTGCCTGGGGGTTTGAGACCAACCCGGGCAACTTGGTAAGACCTCTCATCTCTACATTAAAAGTTGGCCAAGCATAGTTTGGCCTGTAGCTACAGCTACTTGGGAGGTGGAGGCAGAAGGATTGCCTGAGCCCAGCAGGTCATTGCTGGGGTGGCCGTGACCATGCCACTGCATTCCAAACTGGGTAATTGAGTGAGACTCTGACTCAAAAAAAAAAAAAAAAGAAAAGAAAGAAATACCAGAGAGTAGGGAGGAAAAGTAAAAAAATGGCCAGTTTTCAGGTAAATGTGTCTCAGGTAGAAGAAATGTCATTTTTAAAACTTGCAAACCTCATTGCTAGTTGTGATGATCTTGCCTAATGAGTTAGTTTCAACTATTTTTATTCTTCCTGATATTCAAGGGCTCTGAAGGATACGTCTCCCTACATACCAGAGCCCCCACTGTTCTCAGCATCCATGCTGCCTAGTTGCTATGAACTGTTCTCATGATGAATGTATGACCAGCAGTATTAAAATTGTTCCCTTGTGATTGGGGAACATGGGAAGGTTTGGATATCCAAGATTCCCATTGGAAATGGGGTAGATGCTCAGATATGAGTGAAGGATGGGAATGTGTATGATTAAGATTTCACATGATGCTCCATCAGCCCCATGGAGAACATGGTCAATAGCATGCACATTTAAACAGGATGGCACTTACTGCCCAGAACAACACAAAAATTACTGAATAAAGATTTATTAGAAGAGAGTTGCTCTTTAGGATGCTAAAAACAAACAATATAAATACAGTTTTTGAGATTACACACCATGGGAGATATCTGTATGTGGATTTCTACCTAAGACATGTTTCCTTATTATTAGATTGATATTAAAATATACTATTTGGGGGGCCTATAATATCCCAGCATGCATGCTGTGTTTCACCTGTGTGCAATGGCACACAATACAAATTTCTCCCAGCTACTTGGGAGACCATGGAGAATGCATCTTTCAGGCCAGGAGATCCAGGCTGCAGTGAGTTGTGAATATGCCACTGCACCCCAGCATGGATAACAGAATGAGAACCCCAATTGAAAAAAAAAGTGCTGAAGCTGAGGTGAATTCAAAATCTCCTGAATCAGAACGTGCATTTTAAGAAGATATTCTGTTCATTGCTGTACACATTAAAAATTGATGAGGGCCTCCCAACCTACTATGAATTTTTCCTCTGAGCAGTATATGCAACTTACTCTGTGTGATGTAAATATAACACTCAAAATTGAACATGTCTGTGTTGATGCCCAAATGTATGCTTTATCATTCACAAAAATAGTGTGTACACTGCTAGTGGATTTTATTTCATTCTTTTTTCTCAGACTTAATTTATTAGAGAATATTTATGTGTTACAAATTATCTTATTGTGTGATTATACTTATAAGCTGGATCCTGGCTATTTTTTTAAAATTTATTATAGAAGAGAGGTCTTGCCAAGTTGCCCAGGCCAGTCTTGTACCCATGGGCTCCATCCTCTCACCTCAGCCAACCAAAGTGCTGGGGTTATAGGCATGAGTCACTGCACCCAACATTAGATATTTAATTTTTTCCAGACATCTTTCTACATCTTGTCTGAAATTTTTAAAAAGCTTTTCAACCCATATTGACAAAATACACTTAACGGTGAACACCTGGAGCTGAAATAAGTGGATGCATTCTTTGTTAAAGGGTATAAACTGAGGTACGAGAGGCACTGATACACAGACAAGCCTGAATCAAGTGTCATGTCAAGCCATCCTATGACTTGGGATGTCCTCTTTTGCAGTCCTGCTAACTGAAGGACCTGATGACTACACTCTCGGGAAACACTGAACTTGCTCTCCTGTGTGCCTCAGAGGCTTCCTGTGGGTTCTTACACCTTCTCACTAGGTAAACAATTTTATAATTTGGGATTTTTTATTCCTTCACAAGTGAAACTTAATCCAGAATGAAAGTAGGGACTCCTAGAAACTTAGAATAAACTTAGTTCACATTTTAGATCAGCATAACCATTTTTCCTTAGACTGACATGCTTTCAATCAAGCTCAGGTTAGACATAGTTACTTTCCAATAGGCAGGTTTTAGGGGGAATTAAGACATTTTAAGATTACATTTTTCTGCAGGTCAAGAGGCAGCCTACCTCATTCCCCTCAAGAAAACTTCATCAGATGCAAAACCAGGGCAACCCAACAATCCAACCTTTCAACTCAAGGTTTACATACTAATCTCTAGGAAACTTTCAGGTTCCTTGTTAAGGGGGAATCAAAGATCACCTCTTGACTGGCTGAAGCCATAGAAATTATAATAAGACCACTTTTTGGTCAAGAAGTCTGTAGATTTCAAACATCTCACAAGTCTCTTGTTGGGAAACCCCTTCCCCTTGACTCCTCCCATCTAGCCCATAACCTGAGGGCATGAGATGCTAATGTCTGGCAACCAGCAAAATATAAAACTCATGTGGCTATAATCTACATCCAAGCCCTGGACAGTCCTGTGGGCTTAAACCCCCTTTCCCCAAAGACCTTTGAAAAACTCAATTCTTAGCCCTTCCACACCTCACTTGCCTCTGTCTATCCCCTTTCCAATCTGTGAAATATGGTTAGTAAACTTTACTTCTTTCTACTTTTTCCTTTGTTGCAATCTTGCATTATTCCCATGACAACAGTCCACCTCACACCATTTATGCTTTCACAGAGGACAGGAATCATTTCTGTCTTTTCCCCTCAATACCAGCAATGTGTGAAAAATGCAAAGAAGCCACTCACCTAATCAACTTAAATGTATTTCCTATAAATTACTATCTTGGAAGAAGACAAATCTTAGACTAAAACAACAGTGAATGTAACCGTGAAATGTCAAAATAATGCAGGGTAGCTAGCACAGGTAAGACATTGATACATTTCCCATAGGCAGTTTTTAGGAAGCATTTAGACATTTCAAAATTACACTTTACGTAGGCCAATTTGGCACCCTTTCTCCCCTTTTGACAAATCAAAAGAAAACCTCATAAGATGTAAGAATAGGACAGCCCATAATAATAATCACTAAGAATCTTTGAGGCTGGGTGCGGTGGCTCATGCCCATGATCCCAGCACGTTGGGAGGAGGATTACCTGAGCATATTATTTCCAAACCATCCGCAGCAACTTGGTGAGCCCTCATCTCTACAATAAATAAAAAAATTAGCCAGGCATGGTGGTGCACACTTGTGGTTCCAGCTAATTGGAAAGTTCATGACTAGGTTGAAGTGGCAGTGGCCATGACTATGCCATTGCTCTACAGCCAGGGGAAATAGAGAATTCTACTAAAAAAAAATGAAAGCCGGGCTCGGAAACTCAAGGTGGAATCCCAGCACTTTGGGAGACCAAGGCGAGAGGATTGCCTGAGTCTGTGGGTTCAAGGCAAGCCCAGGCAATTTGGTGAGATCTCATCTCTACAATAAATAAAAAATTATCCAGGTGTGATGGCACATGTCAGTAGTTCACATAACACAGGAGGTGTCCAAAAAATTATTGATTAATACACTATGTGACAGAGTGAGATGCTGACTAAAATATATATACATATATATATACTCAAGTGTTTTATCCCAGAAATGAAGATCTGAGTACTACATGTACTCACTCATGAGTGGATCCTGAACAATTATCAGAATACTATAAGAAAGTGATTGACAGTAGTAGGACAGTGCCATGGAAGGGGATATAACATCAATAAGGGTCCCCAAGCTTTACATGTACAATAACTGCTTATGATCTAACCCTGAATTGTACCCTACATTTTATTTTATTTTATTGAGTTGGAGTCTCACTCTGTCCTCCAGAGTGGAGTGTAGTGGCACACCCAGGCTGCCACAAACTTGCCCTGCTGGGCTTCGGTGATCCTTCCATTTCAGCCTTCCAAGTAGCCGGAACTACAAGTGTGTGCTACCATGCCTGGCTAATTTTTGAATTATTGTAGAAATGAGGTCTCACCAAGTTTCCCAGGCAGGTCTTGAACCCATGGCCTCAGGCAATCCACTCCCCTCGGCCTCCCAAAGTGCTGGGATTACATGCTGAGCCACCGAGCCCAGCCATATCCTACATTTTAAAATGATAGAAAAAAGAAAGAGAAAACCACAGAAACCTGGTGTCCCTGGATGAGGAAAATGTCAACGCATAATTTTGATTCCATTCTCAGGATTTCAAGTCATTTCTTTGTAGAAAAATCACATTTCAATAGAAATGTAAAAATTAGTAGAAACATTGTGTCAGCATGTTGCAACATTACATCATGATTAAGCTCCCTTTATGTCACGAATGCTTACGAGATTCAGCATTTGGGAATCCATCAATACAATTAGTCACATTAATAAAATCCATGAGAAAGACATATAACCTTGTTAATAGATCAAAAAGATACTGTCAATAATTTTCTAATCAGTTTATCAATTGAGTTTGATATGGATTTACAAACAGGTGTTTTTGTTCTGAAGAAAACAATTTTTTCTGCAAACAATAACTTGAAAATCCACAAAAAAGTTTGAAAGACATTATCATCTGTAATAAGGACTTGAAAAGTAAAACAGGCCAGGCTCGGTGGCTCAGCCTGTAATCCCGCGGCTTTGGGAGGCTGAGGTGAGTGGATTGCCTGAGCCCGCAGGTTCGAGACCCACCTGGGTAGGCGAGACCTCATCTCTACAATAAAATCAAAAAATTAGCTGGGCGTGGTAGTGCGTGCCTGTAGTTCCAGCTACTCGGAAGGCTGAGGCAGAAGGATCACCGGAGCCCAGCAGGTCGAGGCTGCGGTGGCCAGGAGCAGCCACTGCACTCCAGTCTGGGCGACAGAGTGAGACTCCAACTCAAAAAAAAAAAAAAGAAAAGAAAAGTAAAACAGTGTGATAGTAACTTTAAATAAAGACTGAGAGTAGAATACTGGTGGGGTAGTGTGGGGCATTCCTCAGTAACAAGCGTACCTGCATAATGGCCTTTGTATACATAGTCCTGAATTGAACCCCACATCCTAAGAATAAACAAAGACTGAAAAATCAAGAAAATGCACAGTGTTAAAGTAGAATAAGATATATATGGAGGCCAGGAGTGGTGGCTCATACCTATAATACCAAAACTTTGGGAGAAACAGGTGAGAGGATTGCCTGAGGCCATAGGTTCGAGAAGAGCTTGGACAACTTGACAAGATCTCATCTCTACAATAAATCAAAAAGTTAGCTGAGCGTAGTGGTGTGTGCTTGTAGTTCCAACTACTTGAAATGTTGAGGTGGAAGGATCACCTGAGCCCAGCAGGTCGAAGCTATGGGACTGGAGGATGCTACTGCACTCTAGCCTGGGTGACACAGTGAGACTCCAACTTAAAAAAAAAGACAAAAAGCAAAACAAAAACAGAAGAGTACAGTCAAGGTTTGCACGCTCTAAAATCATGACATTCCAGTAGAAAAAGAGACACAGTCCCTGATCTGGAACACATTTCCCTGAGAACCAGCCATTTTTGCCACAACCTCATCCAGCATTTCTTTTCGGGTGAGTATCTGGACAAGTCACATCTACATGTTGAAGATATGCCTTTACTTTTTTAAAAATTAAATTAAATGTGTTTTATGAGTCTGAGTATCACTCCGTAACCCAGGCAGGCATGAAGTGTCTCTACACAACTTATCACAATCTTGACCTCCTGAGCTCAACAGATTCTTCCATCTCAGGCTCCCAAGAATCTGAAACTGCAGTCATGTGTGACCACTCTTTGCTAAATTGTATCAGCTTTTATAGCTACATGGATGTACTATGTTGTCCAGGTCAGCCTCAAATTAATGGGCTCAAGCAATCCTCTCCCTTCTGTCTCCCCCCAACACTGACCTGGATAAAAATCAAAAACAGCTCACACAACCCAAGAAGGGTCTTTAGGATGCAGACCCCTCATCTTCTCTGTTTTAATGGTCCTCTAAGTAAAGTCACAGCCCCTGCTCCAACTCCTTGTCTTGACTTTGGCTGTCCCACCAGGTAGAACCAGGTTTGGGCCTGGTGACAGAATGCCAATGACCCTGATGATTTGTCCTAGGGATTTCCACCTGGATATTCCAGATCAGGCAACTGCAGGGCTGTCACCCACCAGCACCTGCCCGTGGCCAACTTCCCCCTGCCCCTTCTTCAAGCCTTTACACCCAGGCCTTCCAGAGACCGCAGACCACGAGCCCTGACTGGGGCTTAGGGACTCACGACCCGCTGTTGGTCCAAGTGAACTCCTTAACACTGTGCTGGAGCATCCGTTTACCTTTTAGGAGGAGAGAGGGACAATTCCAGGACCACAGCCCCTTCCCCAAGGGCCACCACGCGGGTCAGTCCCCCCACAACACTCCTGGGTCCCACACATTCGGAGCATGGGATTAGCCTGGAGAGTTCTCCTGTGGGGCGAGGTCGCATGGGAAGAGGACCCTGGGGACTGGAACAGACCCAACCCATGCAGAGGGGACCGGGGCAGAACCACCGGCGAGGACAGGCCCAAGATCAGAACTGAGGGGGAGGCCAGTCTGTCACAGCCGGGTCATCCGTGTTCATCCTGCCTCTCGGTCTCACACACACTGATACTCACCATCTCCTGGCTTCTGGGTGTCCCAGGGTCCTCCCTACTGACTCCCCAGACCTGCACTTCACAGGGTGAAAAAGGAAGAAGCAAAGACATGCAGTTCTTTCCGAGATGATCCAGCACTTCCGCGGGCCCAGAAAACAAAAATCTAGGTCTGAGTCCAGAAGCCACCCCTTCACTTTGAGCTCCATTCTGATTGGGCTGTTTCTGAACTAGCATTCACTGGCTGGATAAGGCTACAGGCCACTACCCTTCTGATCTTGAATGACAGCAGATGCCATTCAACGGTGGGGGAGGAGGCAAGAAAAAAGTAAAGCACATTTTTGCTTACAGCATTTTGAGTTGAGTTGCCTCCCTACACCGGAAGTTGGGGGAGGAGCAGGATGTGGTGTGCATCGCTGAGCATGCTGGGAACTGTGGCACAAGAATGAGGCCTGGTGGCTTGTTCGTTGGGCTGCAGGACTCCGTCCCAGTCTGCGGAGGCAGCAAAACACTTCAACGTACACTGTGGGTAGGTTCAAGGGGCGTACACACTCTTTGCCTTGCTGGGGTAATCCACATCCATCAGTGACATGTTGGACAAGCTGGCCATTGCCACACCCAAGTACCAAAGACACAAGCCCCGTGAAAGAAGAGTAAAAGGAATAAATACATGAGTAAATAAATAAATAAGAAAAAAATGTAATATGCCCCCCAATGCTCCTGGATGAAAAGAGAGTGTTAAATCCTTTGGGTTCTCTCCCACTGTGGGAGGTTTGCTGTCCTCAATAAATCCTGCTTTAAAAAAAAAGAGGAACTGGGCTTGGTGGCTCAACCTGTAATCCCAGCACTTTGGGAGACTGAGGTGAGTGGATTTCCTGAGTCTGCGGTTGAGGTGAGTGGATTGTCTGAGTTCGATACCTGCCTCGGCAACTTGTCGATATCTCATCTCTACAATAAATCAAAAAATTAGCCAGGCGTGGTAGCGCGCCTGTAGTTCCGGCTACTTGGAAGGCTGAGGCAGAAGGATCGCTGGAGCCCAGCAGGTCGAGGCTGTGGGGGCCGGGAGCGGCCACTGCGCTCCCGTTTGGGTGACAGAGTGAGACTCCAACTCAAAAAAAGAAAAGAAAAGAAAAGAGGGAGAGTGTAAGAGAAAAGAGAAATAAACAAATGCAAGAAGTCCACAAACTCAGATGATCTCCTTACGTATCAGAATATTAAAGACTCTAGACCAGGCTTAATGTGAGTCTGTAGTCTCAGCACTTTGGGAGGCCAAGGCGAGTGAATTGCCTAAGCCAGGGGTTCAAAACCAGCGAGGGCAACGTTGCGAGACCTTGTCTCTACAATAAATAAAAAAAAATTAACCGGGTGTGGTAGCGCGCGACTGTAGTTCTGTCTACATGGAAGGCTGAGGCGAAAGGATCGCCTAAGACCAAGAGGTCGAGGGTGCAGTGGCCAGGAGCATGCCACTGTACCACAGCCTGGGGGACAGAGTGAGACTCCAACTCAAAAAAAAATTAAAGACTCGTGTTATGCACTCAATGACCCTGGAGCAGATAAGCTTCTAAAACAGTCTGCCAATGACATATTCTCTAGAACCTCCAAGGACAATGTTGGCGATCTCGATGATCTCTTACTGAGTAAGATCTAAGAAATCCTCTCCATCCATTAGGAAAAATCTGGATGTTCACTATTGTAAGAACTCATCTCTATAAGTTTGGAGAGAACTGGACATTCTCTATTGTACAAAGCCAGCACTGTGCTTGTCCACAGAGCAGGCTGCTGAAGGGGTTGCTGAGAATTCATTTGATAGAAGGATTTTTTTTTCCTCCTGAAAGCAAACTGAGATAAGGAAAAGAAACTGTATGATTTTCGGTACCTGCAGATTCAAAAATGGAGAATTCTGCCAGACCCTGTGCGTTCGAGACCAGCCCAGGCAACTTGGTGAGACATCATCTTTACAAGAAAAATAGAAACTAGCCAGTTGTTATAGCACACATCTCTAGTGCTGGTTACTTGGAAAGCTGAAGCAGAAGGATTGCCAGAGGACAACAAGTTAACACTGGTGTGGCTGTGAACTGCATTCCTGCCTGGGCAACTGAATGAGACTCCAACTCAAAAAAAAAAGAGAATCCCTAGCAGCCAGATGAAAAAAAAGCTGACAGACTACAGACTGTGAAATCCAGTTAAGTCCTATTTCTGCATAGCCAGGATGACTTCCGCCTCATGCAGCTCTGGTCCCCACCTTGGAGCATCCTTGCACAAAATGAGGCCACATTTCCTGTTTCTTGCCATAAAAGGAACCCACCAAGTATGGCAGATGTAGGAACCTGGCCTCCTGAGACCTCACTTGCTCAATTTTCATCATTTCTATAATCTGGAGCAAGTATTATACCCTGAAATTATAGCTCCAGTGCCATCTGAATGGCCTCAAACTTCTGCCTCATTGGTGGTCAGGTAATGGACACTCAGGGCATTGGAATTCAGATATTATTGCCTCCTTGAGTGGATAAGGTTGATGACTGGTCTGTGGGTTTCTGCCCACCCTAGTTGAGTTGACTGGTTGCTTTTTAATCCTAGTGACATCACTGGTCAGGCCCAGCTGGACATGAGTGGGGCTCAGTTACTGACACACTATGCCAAGAGTTCTCACCCTGCCTTGTGTCAAATCCTAGTTTTGGTCGGGGCCACATGTTCACTGTATGATCATCTTAGGTATCCCTAGTACACATCCTCTCCCAGAGGTCAGGTGAGGCCAGGTCGGGCCACTCTGGGTGTAAGACTTATGCCCTAAAGGAAGGCACTGTCACACAGATTAGCCAGCATGAGGACCATGACATGCTGCTGACTGGCTGAGGCTTTAACAATGCCATACTCACCTTCCCATCCAGAGGCTTTCATTGTTCAACATCCTTTTTGACACTGATTTCATAGGGGTGAGGAGTTATGTGGAGTTTTGGGGCACCTTGCTAGGTGCTGCCGTGACTTTTTCTGGGCCATGTGGGTCACTTTCCCATAAGAAAGTTAATATGCAGCTGTCACCATAAGGGAGAAGGGTATCTCAGCATTTAGAGTGGACTGGGCAAACCCTGGTGTTCGAGGCTCTGTGGTATAGCAAGGTGAGGAATCCTGTGGTCCTAATCTCACAGGGAACCTAGGATAAGACAGAAACCCAGAATCCTTGTTCAAAGCTGTGCAGTGAAAACCATTGACTCCTGATCTCCAAATGAATGAGGAGTTTAGGAAGAAATTTCAAGAATGAAATCACCAAACATCTACAGTCTGTTGTGAACCAGGGGCATACTGGCCACACCTGAGCCTCCAGGCCCCTGGAAAGCAGCCTGCTTCCCTGCAATCAATGGAAGCTCCCACCTGCAGTTGTGCCTCAGTTTTGGGATCAGTCCAGTCAGGTGACATCGGACGAGGATGACTACTAATTGAGGGGTGCAGTCACTTTTTTTTTTTTTTTTTTAGTTGGAGTCTCACTCTGTCATCCAGGTTGGAGTGCAGTAGCATTCATGGCAACCACAGTCTTAACCTGCTAGGCTAGGTGATGCTTCTAACTCAGCCTTCCAGGTAGTTGGAACTACAGGCATATGCCACCAGGCCCAACTAGTTATTTATTTTGAGACAGAGTCTTACTCTATCACCTAGGCAGGAGGAGAGTGGCATGCTCCTGGCCACCACAGCCTTGACCTACTGGGCTTAGGCAATCTTTCCACCTCAGCCTTTCAACTGGAACTACAGGCACATGCCACCATGCCCGGCTAATTTTTTGACTTATTGTAGAGATGAGGTCTCACCAAGATGCCTAGGCTGATCTCAAATCCTTGTACTCAGGCAATCCTCTCACCTTAGTCTACCAAACTGCTGGCATTATAGGTGTAAGCCACCATGTCTGAACTAATTTTTCATTTATTGTATAGATGAGGTCTCATCAAATGGCCCAGGCTGATCTCCAACCCATGGGCTCATGCAATCCTCTCACCTTGGCCTCATAAAATGCTAGAAAAATAAGTGTGAGCCACTGTGCCCAGCAGGCTCCACAGTTTTCTAGAGCTGAGATTGTGGGCTGGGGAGAAACAGGCTGTCTACCTTGGAGAGGGTCTCCAATTTGGTGGATGCCTACAGAGTAGATTAGCTTCTCCACTGAGCTCATCTGGCTCTCTCAGGGTGGGGCCTCATGGACCCTGGTCCCTGGAGTCCTCTGGTTTTCTGTATGGCACCTCTGGTCTAACACTAAAGACACCCATGCAGGAAACTGATCCCAAAGCTAAGGGTGTGTGGAAACTGGGGCATGGTTGCTGTTGAGGCACCTCAGGCTTCTCCAGTAATGGTTGTCTTAGGGTTTGGACTGGCTTGGGGCTCCCTGCCTCATGCCCGCACCCCTGAGCCACTCTACCTCACCTTCAGTCCTGGTAAATAATTCAGGTGGGAGAGGCCTTTCCTGTCACCCAAGCTCCTTTGCCACCCTAACATGGAAACTGTCTCCAATGTGGGGGAGATACTCTCAGGCAATGGCTCCCCCTGCCACTTGGGGCTTATGCTCCACACCATGGAAGGACTGAATATTGCCACATTCAACTGAACTCTGAGTTCTGGGTCTGGGTTGTGTTCCCCAGTGGGCCTCTATCAAATTCTGCCTGGGTCTGGGACATTAATTTTGTCCACTCTCTTGTTCAGGGCATGTTTTCCTGTCACCCATTGGAGGGAGTTGTTTGGGATTGAAGGATTACCTGCTGCTTCCTGGGGCTGCTGGCATTGGCTAGAACAGATGATTGTTACCTCTCTGGTGTCCTTCAGGGACCTGCAAAGGCAGGTGCATGAGAGTGTGGCAGAGGGACTTGGAGGGGTCCAGATATTATCCCTTGCCCTGTCTCTGAGGCATATTCAGTAAACCCAAAATCAGCGCCTGCTCTGGGACCCAGGTGGCTTGTTTCCAGCAGCTTTTTAGAGCAGAGGATGGGGAGAAAGGCCCAAGAGATGAGGTACTTTTTTTTTTTGGAGTTGGAATCCCACCCCGTCGCCCTGACTGGAGTGCAGTGACACACTCCTAGCCACCGCAGCCTCGACCTGCTGGGCTCTAGTGATCCTTGCGCCTCAGCCTTCCAAGTAGCCGGAACTACAGGCACACACTACCATGCCCTGCTAATTTTTTATTTGTTGTAGAGACGAGGTCTCGCCAAGTTGCCCGGGTGGGTCTCAAACCCACAGGCTCAGGCAATCCACTCTCCTTGGCCGCCCAACATGCTGGGATTACAGGCTGAGCCACCAAGCCCAGCTGAGAGATGAGTTAATGGGGCCTGTGTAATCAACTCTTCATTGCCCCAGAGGGTAATTTGGGAGTGGACTTGGTGCAAGAACAGACCACACTCTATCCATCTCAGCTGAGCCCTGGAGTCCTAAAGGCCCTGGAGTCCTCCAAAGCCCAAGCCCAGGATAAACTGTGCTGAAAGAACTCTTGCTGGCCAAATGTGGGCAGCTTCAGAAAGTGCTGTAGGCATGGTGCTGGGACCCAGGCTTCAAAGGGTCACCTGGGAAAAGTCAGTGCCTGCACCCTACTCCCACCCTGGGCACGTCCTACTGGTCAATACTGCATCCTTTCTGGCCACTAATGCAGTCCAACTGTGCCCAGGAGACCATGATCAGAGAAAGAACTGGGCAGAGAAATGTTTACCACCATTCTGCTTCTCATCTGTGTCATGTCAAGGGTGGACTCAGTGTCTAGAAGAACTCACAGTGCCCCACCCACTCCACTAGGCCATACACTGCTTCAGGTTCACACACTGTTCATTATTTAGCCTACTTAGGAATATCAAGGAATTTTTTCCTTTGAGTTGGAGTCTCATTCTGTCACCCAGGCTGGAGGGAAGTAGCACATTCCCAGCCACTGCAGCCTCAACTGCTGGGCTTGGGTGATTCTTCTGTCTCAGTCTTCCAAGCAGCTGGAACTACGTGCACATGCCACTATGCCCGGTTATTTTTTTTTAATGTATTGTAGAGATTATACTCTCGTTAAGTTGCCAGGGTTGGTCTTGAACCTGCCAGCTCAGGCAATCACCTTGCCTTGGCCTCCCAATGTGCTGAAATTACACACTGAGTCACTGAGCCTGGCCTAGTTACATTTCAGTGAGTACTTTCCATATGTTTGTTCTCAACTGGAGAAAACCATTGAAGGCACTTTGTAGAATTAGCATACTTGATATTATTGATTTTACTGGGCCAATTCATTCAGGTGATAACTTGAAAGATTTTATGTCAAGGGGTTGCTTTCATTTTGTCTGTTTTGTTCTGACTAGCAAAGGGAACAGAAACAAGACAGTTTTGGGTGTGTATTAAATGTTTCATAATTACCTATAAATATTTCTCTTAGAATGATTTGGTGGCCCTATGTAAGAGACTGAAGATACCCAGAGAGATGAAATAGCATTGATTCTACATTTGGATTCTACATAAACAGTTCACTAACATACTTTGTATGTTATGTATATTATAAATTATATTTTTCAAGTAATGTAAACATATTAGCCCAGAAAGATAAAACCAAATACTGCATGTTCTTACATATAATTGAGCACCAAATATGGGTACACACAGACATCAAGATGAGAATAGTCAACACTGGGGACTGGTGTGGTGGGAGGGAGGGGACCAAACAATGAAAAACTGCTTATTGGGCACCATCTTCCCTATTTTGGTGTTGAGTTTAATAGATGCTTAAATCTCACCATTGCTCAATATATTCATGTAACAAACCTGCACAGGAATCTACTGAATTCAAAAGAGAAAAAAATAGAAAATCATGAAGAAGACAATATATCTTTACTGTTCATTAAATGATAGTGGTTCATCATAAAATTCTTCAGCCTGCTGTCTTCACCATGAGAAGCTGAGAATGAGATAGAACAGGAGAGCCTGGTCTTGCTGTCTTGAGTGACAGAGACAGAAGGGGGGGAGGAGAGGATCTACACTTGGTGCAGCTTTACTTCTGGGACATAATCTGCTGAGCAGGGGCCTAGGCATTTCCAATTTTTTGTAGGGAATTCCATGGCCACATCCCCGAATGCCATCATACCCTGAAAACAAGACATACCAAGTGACCATGGACATAACTTCAGGTGAAATGAAGAGAGTGAGAGAACAGATTCTAACTTCTATGATTATGGGAATATTGAAGAAGATAATTTTTAACACAGAAATATTTGCTAATGTATTCCTTGACTCTGAAGAAATGGGATGAAATAAGGTTCACTCAGCTAGTGAAGTTAATATAATTTTGTGAATGATATGATATCAAATTCAGGCACAAACACAGGCATGTACATGTTGGAGGGTTACCTTTTCATCACACAGGATTAGTAGTATATATTGCTCCATGAAAAGCTAATGGTTAGAAGGTCTCCCTCCCACATTTTCATGTGTACATCAAGGAAATGAATAGTGTTAAAAAGCAAAATCTATTTCAGGAGGCCTGGGTAAAATCTGAGATTCTATCTTTTATCTTTTTGAGTCTGGGTCTCTGTCACCCATTCTGGCATGCAGTTGCTAAAACACAGCTTATTACAGACTCAACCTGCTTCCCTGAACGAATCCACCCTGCTCAGTCTCCTGAGTGTTTGGGATTACTGGAATGCACAAGCACACCAAGCTATTTTTTTTTATTTTGAGTAGAGATGATGACTGGCTATATTGTCTAGGCTAGTCTCCACATCTTGGACTCAATCTATTCTCCTGTCTCAGCTTCCTAAAGTGCTGAAATTACAGGCATGAGCAACTGTGCCTGCTGTGACTTTCTGCACTTCTAACAAGCTCACCGGTGATGCCAATGCTTCTGATCCAGAGAAAATATTTTGTCAACCATCTGCAAAGTAGCAGAGCCTGGGTTTATCTCAGTTTATCTGACAAGTAAAGATGAGAGCCTTCAATTTTTCTTTTCTTTTTCTTTTTTCTACAATTTATTGCAGGATAAGGACAGCATTTTCTTTTCTTTCTTTCTTTCTTTCTTTCTTTCTTTCTTTCTTTCTTTCTTTCTTTCTTTCTTTCTTTTTTTAGCCAGAGTCTCACTCTTTCACCCAGACTGGAGTGGCTTGGCATGCTCATGCTCATTGACCTGCTGGGTTCTGGGGATCCTTCTGCCTCAGCCTTCCAAGTAGCCTCTCACACCATTTTCTTTCTTTCTTTCTTTCTTTCTTTCTTTCTTTCTTTCTTTCTTTCTTTCTTTCTTTCCTTCCTTCTTTTTTGAATTGGAGTCTCACTCTGTCACCCAGATTGGAGTGCAGTGGCCACTGCAACCTTGACCTGCTGGGCTCCCACAATCCTTCTGCCTCAGTCTTCCAAGTAGCTGGAACTACAGGTGCACGCTACCACACTCAGTTAATTTTTTATTTATTGTAGAGATGAGGTCTCACCAAGTTGCCCAGTCTGGTCTCGAACCCATGTCTCAGGCAATACACTTACCTGCACCTTCCAAAGTGCTGGGATTACAGGCTGAGCCACCAAGCCCGGCTCATCTGACACCATTTTCTACAATGGCAGCCAATACTGTGCATCTGCTGGTGAAAACAAACAAACAAACTTATGGAGTAACTTACTAGGGTTGGTAAAAGTGGCCCACTAGGCTGGGTACAGGTGGCTCATGCCTATAATACCAGCACTTTGGGGAGTTGAGGTGAGAGGATTGCCTGACCCATGAATTCGAGGCCAGCCTGGGTAATTTGGCAAGACCTCATCTCTACAATAAATCCAAAATTAGCCAGGCATAGTAGCACATGTCTGTAGTTCCAGCTACTTGGAAGACTGAGTTGGAAGTATTGCCTGAGCCCAGCAGGTCGAGGTTGCAGTGACCACAAGAATGCCACTGCACTCTAGCCTGGGCAACAGAGTGAGACTCTGGATAATAATAAAAAAAGAAAACCAAGAAACCAAGATTATTCATTTTGCGGGAATGTAGATGAATTTAGAGTCTATAATATAAGTGATTGAGCCAGGTAAGGTGGTTCTCACTGGTAATCCCAGTGCTTTGGCAGGTGGAAAGGAAAAGACTGCCTGAGCCCAGGGGCTTGAGACCAGCTGGGCAACTTGACAAGACCTTGTCTCTACAATAATTTCAAAAAATAGCATTAGCTGGGTTTGGTGCTGTGTGTCTGTAGATCCAGCTACCTGGAAGGCTGAGGGGGAAGGATTGACTGAGCCCAGTATGTTGAGGCTGCGATGACAACAAGGTTGCCACTGTACTCCAGCTTGGGTAACAAGAATAAAATAAAAAATCTCAGTGATGAATCACATAAACAAAATCTGAGTACTACAAGTACTCACTCATAAATGGACCCTGAACAATATTCAGACTACCATAAGAAATTGATTGACAGTATTGGGACACTGATCTGGGAACAGAAGGATATAATATCAATAAAAGTACACAAATTTTACATGTACCATGACCACTTATAACCTAACCATGAATTGGTCCCTACATTTTAAAATAAAAATAATAGAAAAAAGAAAAATAAAACCACAGAAATCTGGTTTCCCAGGATGAGGAAAATGTCAGCAAACAATTTCTATTCCATACTGAGAATTTCATGCCCTTTATAGAAAAATCACATTTGAGTAGAAATGTAAAACTTATTAGAAACATTGTTTCAGCACATTGCAATATTCCATCATGATCAAACTCCCTTTATGTCAGGAATGAAAAGGAGATTCAGCATTTGGGAATCCAATAATACATTTTGTCACATTAATAGAATCAATGAGAAAGTCATATAATAATGTTAACAGATTAAAAAGCTATTGTGACACTTTTAAAAAGCAATTATACATTTAAAAATAAAATGAAATGTAAGTATTGTAAAACATTTCTGAAACACAGGAAAAAGAGTAGAAATGAAAAGTAATAAAAACACATTTTGGGAAGAAAGTTTAAATGGTATTATTAAGTCAATAATCCTCTAATCAGTTTGTCAACTGAACTTGATAATGACATAGACCCCAGCTATATTTGTTCTGGAGAAAAAAAATATTTTGCACACAAGAACATTTAAATTGAAAAGCCATTAAAAGTCTGAAAAAATAGGATAATATCATAGATAACAAGGACTTGAAAAATAATGCAGTGTGATAGTGACTTAAAAACAGACAGAGAAACCAAAGGAATACAAAGTTTAAAAATAGAATAAGACATACTTGCAAATGCTCTGTACAATCAAAGCCACAGTGATGGAAGACCAGCAGGGACTTTGCTGTGTCTCACTGGAGAATGAAGCTCACACATGTGTGAGACTTTGTCTTCTAGTGTGTTTGCTTCCTGCAAGTCATCCTTCTCATCCATGTCAGGAAGTGCTGACCCAGCCCTTCTGAGAGTTTAGAGTCTTGGGTCAGTGTCTATGCACAGTAAGTCCTTTATTACAAATGAGTTCTAGTAAAATAATAACCAATATTATATGCAATGGAAGACCCATCACATAATAAGTCAATGATGGATCATGTTCTAAGAGCTAGATGATTCTTCCATTAGTCATTTTGGAAGCACAGAATTCTAATATATTTAATTAAAATGGGCGGGACTACACTTATTTTGTCTAAATATTTTAAAATTCGAGGTTGCCAACAACACAGTGCCTGTAATCCAGTGTCCACCATAATCTGATTCTCCCAAATCATGTCCCTTACACTTTCACTTACATAGTATCTTCATACAGAAGAATGACTTTTTCTTCTTAAAGTATGCTTCTTAGAAGCTGCTAATGGCAATCAAAACTCTCAGGTATTTCTTTATCTGGAAAATATCTCACTGTTTTCCTGTTCTTTAAAGATATCCAATTCTAGCTTTAATAATAGTTTATATCAGCACTGCTAATACCCCTTTCTCTGTTTTCTGGGAAAATATAAGTTTTGGAAATACCCTTAGTGCTTTTAGTGAAGCTTTGTTTTGTCATTTTAATTTATATACTTCTATTTATAATTTGTATAAACATATATATATATATATTTGACTTGGTGTCTGCCACCAAGGCTGGAGTGCAGTGGCATGATTGTGGCTCAACCTATGGGCTCAGACAATTCTTCCCCTAAGCCTCCCCAGTACCAGGGGAAAAAATGCACCACCACACACAACTAATATTTCATAATTTATTGTAGTGTTATGGTAAGAATAAATCTTGTGAAATTAAGTTAATGTAAATAAGACAGTATCAGCTGGATGTGTGTTCTCATGTCTGTAATGCCACCCAGCACTTGAGCCCAGCATCTCAAGACCTGCCTAGGCAACACAGTATGTCAAGATTTGTGCTTTAAAAAATATAGCCAGGAATGGAGGCATCCATCTGTATTCCAGTACTCAGCAGGCTGAGGTGGAGTGATCACTGGAGACAAGGAGATCAAGGCTGTAGTGAGTCTTACTTGAGTCACTACATTCTCACCTGGGTGACAGAGACTATGACTCACAAAACAAAACAAAACCTACACAAGGATTTGGAAAACATCCTTGACATTGATATTGGTGTGAGTAGTGATTTATTTAATGACTACAGGAACAAAAGCAAATATAAATAAGCTGAAGACATTAAACTAAAAAGCTTCTGCACAGTAAAGGAAACAGGAAGAATGCTTCCAAGACAAGAGAAAATTACAAACCATGTATCTGATGAGATGTTAATCTCCAAATTATACAAGAAAATTATACAAAATCAAAGGCAACAACAAGAAAATGATAATCACCTTACTAATATATAACCCAAAAATGAATAGTTATTTATCCAATGAGTACATACAAATTTCCAGCAGGTATATGAAACAGTGCTAAACATCACCAATAGAGTCCATTTGAAATAAACAGAATAAGAATATACTATTTCACACCTGTTAGGATGGCTAATATCGAGGAGATAACTTTTCATAAGGATGTGAAGAAAAGGAAATCCTGTATACGGTTGATGAGTTTAAAATTGGTAGAGTCAACATAAAAACCTTTAGAACTTATTTTTTTGGAGTTGGAGTCTCACTCTCTTACCCGGATTTGAGGGCACTGGTGTTTCCTGGCCACCACAACCTCAATCTGCTGGGCTCAGGCAATCCTTCATCCTCATTCTTCCAACTAGCTGGAACTACAGACACATGCCACCATGCTTGGCTAATTATTTGATTTATTGTAGAGATGAGGTGTTGCCAAGTTGCCCTGCCTTGTCTCGAACCCAAGGGCTCAGGCAATCCTCTCACCACAGCCACCCAAATTGCTTTGATTATATGCATGGGTCACTGCACCAAGCAGAACATTCATTTAAAAATAAAAAAAAACTACCAAGTAACACAGAAATTCCTTTTCTGAGTATATAAGCAAAGAAAATGAAATCAGTATCTGAAAGAATTATCTGGACTCCTATGTTCTATGCAGCATTTGCCAAAATGGACAAGTCTGAAAACAACGTAAATATTTGTGGATTCTGTGTTGACTAAAAAAATATCATATATATACACAATAGCATATCATTCAACCATAAAAAAATAAAGAATCCTGGAATTTCAACATTATGAATAAACTGTAAGACATTATGCTAAATGAAGTGAGTCAGGCACACACACAAAAATACTGCAAGAGGCCAAGGGTAGAGGCTCAAGCCAGTAATTCCAGCACTTTGGGAGGCCAAGGTGGGAGGATGGACTGAGCTCTGGTGTTCAAGATCTGAGGAACTTGGTGAGACCTCATATCAACAATAAATTTTTAAAAATTCTGGGCATGGTAACTTGGACCTGTAATTCTGGCTACTTGGAAGGCTGAGGTGGAAGATTTGCTTGAGCAAAGTAGATCATGACTGCAGTGGCCTGTAACATGCCACTGCACTCAAGCCTGGGCAACAGTGAGACTGAAACTTGGGGGAAAAAAATACTGTATAATCTCATTCATGTGTGGAATCAAAAAAGACTGCAACTCATAGAGGTATAAAGTACAAGGGTGGTCACCAGGGCCTGCAGGTGGGAAAAATGGGAGATGTTTTTCAATGGTCACAAAATTT
This sequence comes from Carlito syrichta, assembly GCF_000164805.1. Classification (NCBI taxonomy): domain Eukaryota; kingdom Metazoa; phylum Chordata; class Mammalia; order Primates; family Tarsiidae; genus Carlito; species Carlito syrichta. The sequence continues at coordinate 263,548 of NW_007260023.1, read as the reverse complement.
CAATATTACTGAGTTTTAGGAAACTAATGTATAACATAGTGACTTACAGTTAATAATGATATCAGGTTCACTTAGAAAATTTGCTAAAATGGCCAGGCTCAGTGATTCAGCCTGTAATCCCAGCACTTTGGGTGGCTGAGGTGAGTGGATTGCCTGAGCCCGAGGGTTCGAGACCCTCCTGGGCAACTTGGCGAGACCTCATCTCTACAATAAATCAAAAATTAGCAGGGCGTGGTAGTGTGCACCTGTAGTTTCAGTTCCTTGGAAGGCTGAGGCGGAAGGATCACCGGAGTCCAGCAGGTCGAGGCTGCGGTGGCCAGGAGCGGCCACTGCACTCCAGTCTGGGTGACAGAGTGAGACTCCAACGCAAAAAAAAAAAAAATTGCTAAAATAATGGATATCATGTATTCTTCTCAGAAAACAAAATGGCAACTATGTAAGGTGATTGATATTTTCATTAGCATAACTACAATCATCATTTTACAATGTATAGGCACATCAAATTATTACATTATACACAATATATGGTTACACATTTTTTATTTATGCATGAAAAATCAGATGTTAACTACACATACATAATCATGTGCACATGTGTGTATGTATATATGCATATATGTATATATGTAAAGTAGTCCTAAACTTCATACTAAACAAAGAAAATTATAAAATAAGAGTTAAGGAACATATATATATATATATCAAACATATACACAATTGCATATCATAAGTCATTTGAAAAAAATAAAAATCCTTAAATTTCAACCTAATGGATAAACTTTAAGACATTATGCTAAATGAAGTGAGTCAGACACACACACACAAATACTGCAAGAGGCCAAGCATGGTGGCTCAAGCCAGTAATTCCAAAACTTTGGGAGGCTGAGGTGAGAGGATGGCCTTAATATATGTTTACCAATGTTCTATGTGATAGAGTATACTTAAGAGTTTGGATATATAGAAATAATTACCAATCTCAGTTCATACTAAACAAGAAAAATTAAAGTAAAATAACAGGATTTCTTCAATCAAGAGAGATAGTTTGTGTCCTGATAGAACTATGGAGTATGAATTTAAATAAAATCACATTGGAAACCTCTCTAGGATAGAAAATCATAAAGTAGAAAACATATAACATCTGTCCAGAGAGTTCTTAAATTTCTCAAATAACAAAAGTACCCTCTCACCTATTTCCAACATAACACAAAAAGAAAGCTTAAAAAATAGCTCGGCATGAATTTTCTAAATAAATAAGCCGATATTTGCACATTCTCCAAAAGCATCGGAAAGGTAGTCAGCTCATACTGACCATAACAAACCATTAAGTGAACTTTGATTTCCTCTGTAATCTTGAAACGAAATCCTTGAAAAGGCAGCTTTTGTAAAATTTTAAAACATGGAATAATAGATGTCCCTTTGTGATAGTAAGAGAAAGAAGCCCAGGCTTCTCAGAAACCATTTCCACTGGAGCAGACCACCTTTGCAATCCACATTTCAAGCTCTGCTTTCTCAACCTGTGTCATCTGCTTCTTTCACTCCCACCTACCAGAAAGTTTGGCTAATGTGTTGTGCCTCTTCATTTCCCAGGGCTCTTTCCTTTGCTCCAGACAGGTGATCAGGTCTGGCTTAGAAAGAGTAAGGCCTGGTTAATTAGAAAAGGGCAACATGACTCTTGTTGGGATTCTTCAATTACAAACCTAGTATTGTGATGATTAAAGAACACATTATACAAGATTCTAGAAAATTAATCCCAAAGCTGGGCTCAGTGGCTCAGCCTGTAATCCCATGCCTTGGGAGGCTGAGGTGAGTGAATTGCCTGAGCCTGTGGGTTCGAGACCCACCTGGGCAACTTGGTGAGACCTCATCTCTACAATACATGAAAAAACTAGCTGGGTGTGGTAGTGCGTGCCTGTAGTTCCAGCTACTTGGAAGGCTTAGGCGGAAAGATCACCAGAGCCCAGCAGTTTGAGGCTGCAGTGGCCGGGAGCGGCCACTGCACTCCAGCCTGGGTGACAGAGTGAGACTCCAACTCAAAAAAAAAGAAAGAAAAAAAGAAAATTAATCTCAAAACACTGTTCCCCAATAAAACCTTTCAAACATATGGATAGAATTTAAAATTTGTGGGTTCTTGGTTTTTTGTTGTTGTTGTATTGAGTTAGAGTCTCACTCTGTCACCCAGGATGAAGTACAGTGGCATGCTCATGACCACGGCAGCATTGACTTGCTGGGCTCAGGCAATTTTTCTCCTCAGCCTCCAAGTAGCTGGAACTACAGGTGCATGCTGCCATGCCTGACTGATTTTTTGGCTTATTGTATAGATGAAGTCTTGCCAATTTGCCCAGGCTGTTCTCAAACCCATGGGCTCAGACAATCCTCTCACCATGAACTCCACAAATTCTGGACTTACAGGCTTGAGCCACCACACTCAGCTTAAATTTGTTAGTTCTTAGCTCAGTACTAGTGAGTAAAAAACTTAAGGCAGCAATTTGAATGAGGTGGGGGCAATGATATCCTATGCCACCAAATTTCTTGACTTAGCACTAATATAGGTAGAAAGACACATGTCAATTCAAAATAGAGAATCCTTCATGCCAAATTGAAACATCTGAGGGGTTGAGATCAAGACCACAGAAGGAGCCAAGATCAAGACATGGCTTAGAAATGTAGACATCTGGGCACGAGGAGAGTCCTGGAAGTTCGTAATGTCTCTTTTTCCTTGTTTCGTGGTCTTCTTGTTTTTTTCTTATTTCTTTTTTATTTCTTGTAGTGAGAGTCTCACGCTGTCCCCCAGGCTGGACTGCAGTGACACACATGTGGCCACTGCAGCCTCAACTTGCTGGGCTCCAGCAATACTTCAGCCTCAACCTTCCAAGTAGTTGGAACCACAGGCACCTGCAGGAGTCCAGCTCCTGCCAGGTCCAGGGTACCCTGAAGGTGGGAATGGCATAGTCATTGCAAGAAAGCACTTTCAGACAACTGTTCTAAGATCAGATCCCATTTATTTCTAATTAACAGCGAGCTTATATTCCTTTTTACAAGGAAATAATTTCTGCAAGTCATTGTTACAAAGCAAGTTAAAATTATCATTACAGAGCAAATCACTTACAACAAATTACATGAATTTTTGTGATGTTAAAACGATGCTTAAGGGAAAGTTTAAGTATTCTTCTCCATGCTTGGTTAATGTTCTCTCTAAGGGCAGAGACTATCTCCACCCCAAAACAACACCATTTTAACACAATGATGTTATCTTGAAGTAAAAGCAGTCCCCACAACCCATTAATATAGAACCTTAAAATTATAAACTTAAAAACGCATATAAAATCATAAAGTTCTCATTGAACAACTCTATTTAAAACAAAACTTATATTTGAGGGCTTTTGGGGTAAAGGAGTCTAGGTTTGGAGGAATTTCCAGAGCTGTTGGTCTTTGATGATGATTGCAGCCACCAGAGTCTTAGATTTTGACAGCTGCCAGATGTTAGCATCTCATGCCCTCAGGTGGTGGGCTAAATGGGAGGAGTCAAGCAGAAGTGGTTTTCCTGCAAGAGACTTGTCAGACATTTGCAATTCACAAAATTCTTTACCAAAAAGTTGTCTTATTATCATTTCTATGACTTCAGCTAGGCAAGGGGTGATTTTTGACCCCCCTTGACAAGTAACCTGAAAGTTTCCTAGAGATTATTATGCTAAACCGTGAATGGAAATGTTGGGCTTTTGGACAGTCTTGGTTTTGTTTCTGGAGATTTGCTGTGGAGGACAGGGTAGGCTGCCTCTTGGCCTGAAGTAAAATGTAAGCTTAATGTGTCTGAATGCCTTCTAAAACCTGTCTGTTGGAAATTTATCTGTCTAACATAAGCTTGATTTAAAGCATGTCAGTCTAAGGAAAAATGACTATGCTGAGGTAAACCGTGAACTAAGTTAATTCTAAGATCCACTTGTGAAAGGAGGAAAACTATCTCAATGGACAAGGAAAACCCAATCCAGTGAGATGGTTTAAGAACCCACATGAAGCATCTCAGGCACACAGGAGAGCAAGTTCAGTGTTTCCTGAAAGCAGTCACCAGGCACTTCGGTTAGCAGGATTGAATAAGAGAACATCCCAAGTCATTGAATGGCCTGGCTTGACTCTTGATTCAGGCTTGTCTATGTGTCAGTCAGTGCCTCACCTACCTGGGTGCATGATCTTTAAAAAAAAATGCTTCCACTGAGAGGACAATAATAGATTTAGGTTAAGAGCATGCTATTGAGAGACCCAAGAAACCAAGAAACTTATTTGCTGTAAAAGTAGCATTTAGTTCACTATATTTCATATATCCCCACCTCATGTTTACTATATAATTTGTGTATTCCTACCTCATGTATTTCATGAAATCTTAGTACTTTAAATCCTACCTCAGACCCCATAGAATTAGGCATATGTTGGGTTTTAAGCAGTGTTTGTATTTAGAATTCTTGGGTTAAGCATTGTCAGCCCCAAATTAGCAGGCTAACTTATGTTTTTACAATGGGATGTAAATGATAAAGTGATAAGCCCCTTTCAGACATTCCTACAAGTGGCAGCATACTCAGAGGTGCCAGCTGCTCTCTGTCACCAGTTTTTATCCCAGTGATAATTTACACGCAGTGGCTATGTAAACCTGCAGGGAACAAAGACTTTTATAAAAGTAACCGCCTTGCTATAATAAACTTGTGATATTTTATAAATTCTCAGAATTAGTACATGATTTTCTACCCCACATTCACTGTATGGGTTTGCAGCATTCATATTTAAAACTTTGTTAAGTTTGGCTTTTGTTGTCCCATAATGACCGTGTTATGTTATGTAAATGTTAAGCAAACAAGCTTTCCTAAGCATACCATGGGATGGAAACTTAAAAAGCTAATGTAACCCTTTGCCTGCCAGCTCAGGTTACTTCATACACAGGGACTGTATGGACCTAACTTATCTAACATTCCACTCAGCCCATTATGTGGGTTTCTGTCAATCACGGGCAGCACCCACCAATACCAAGTGTTCCCGTACCCATTAGGAGAAATTGCTCAATCATGTAAAATCAAGTTTGGAGTTCTTTCCCCTCCCTCTGTAATTGTGCATAAAAACTGCTTGCCATTATGAATCAGGGCTCTCGTCCTTGAAGCTGCTGCTTCGGGCGTGAGCCCAGACTCAAGCCTGAATAAAGACCCTCGTGTGTTTGCATTGGAGCTGGCTCTTTGTGGTCTCTATCTCTCTCATTAGAGTCCCAGGTTCAACATTTGGAGGTCCCACCGAGATTTTCAGAGACCTCCTAGACTCCAGCCCAAAAGGTCTTAGCCAGTGGGTAAGTGCACGCGCACTTCTGGTAGGATATCGATATCCATTTTATAAGGCCGGAATAAGGTAGAGTGGACGCACTCTAGGACCCTCCCAGCCAGAGGTCTTGGGAGACGTCCCTCGATCTCAGAGGGAGCCTAAGTGCTGGAAAGTGCAGGCTCAGAGGGGGTCCAGGCATGAGAGGCGCAGACCCAGA
>NW_007260023.1:250670-257650 GCF_000164805.1 Carlito syrichta | reverse complement strand
GGTCCGACATATCAGATTCTGGCCGCAAAGGAGAAAAAAATCAAGAATGGCGAGCCAAACGGCAGGCCTCTGGAAGACAAGGCACAGACCAAACCTCCGCTCTATCCGGTCCTGCCGGACTCCGAGCAAGAGGATTCGTTTTTCCCCCCACCTTACCCAAGGGTCCCCTCGGCACCCCCGGCACCCGAAGGCAGTGCCGCGGAGGGGGCCGCTGGGGAACCGGCTCCTGCGCCCTGAGCAGAGGAACTCCGGTGCGGACCGGCAGCAGGAACGTGGGGACGCACTGGCCGGGGAGCCCCAGCACCAGAGGAGGGACCCACAGACTCCACCACGCTCCCCCTCTGTGCTGTTGGGCCTCCAGATGAAACTGGAGAGCCGCCCCTTCACTATTGGCCGTTCTCCACCTCTGATTTATATAATTGGAGAACGCAAATGGCTAAATCTCTGAAAATCCAAAAGATTTAACTCACCTGTTAGAGAGTATTCTTTTTACCCACCAGCCTACTTGGGATGATTGCCAAATGTTCTTAAAAGTTCTCTTCACAATGGAGGAAAGGGAACGTATTCAGACGGAAGCCCGGAAATTGGTTCTGGGGGAAGACAGGCAGCCGACCCAAAATCCAGATATCATCAATGCGACAGTTCCTTTGTCTCATCTGGCATGGGACTTCAACACGGTTGAAGGTAAGGAGAGGTTCCGGGTCTACTGCCAGACACTAATGGTAGGTCTCAGGGCTGCGGCATGCAAGCCCACTAATTTGGCCAGGGTATATGATGTTAGGCAGGATAAGGATGAAAGCCCAGCTGCCTTCCTGGAAAGGGTTATGGAGGCCTTCAGGCAGTATACTCCCATGGACCCGGAGGCACCGGAGAACAAGGGAGCAGTCATGATGGCTTTTATTAACCAGGCTGCCCCAGACATTAGAAAAAAGTTGCAGAAAATAGAAAGGTTAGGTGAGAAGAGCCTCCAAGATTTATTAATAGTGGCAGAAAGGGTATTTAATAACCGAGAAAGCCCAGAGGATCAACAGGCCAGGGTAAACGATTGCCAGACCCACAACTTGGCTAAAATCCTGCTAGCCACTGCTGCCAGTGACCCCCAAGAAAAACAGAGGCACCTCAAGCAACTGGCCGGGAGGCCAGATAGGAAAAGCGATTTCCAGAGGGGACGCCCCAGACTAGGTAGAAACCAGTGTGCATACTGCAAAAAGGAAGGGCACTGGGCAAGAGAATGTCCAGAAAAATTTCCAGAGCCTACCTTAAATGAGCTGAAAGTCCTAACCCTAGAAAATGAGGGAGGTCAGGGTTCAGATCCCCTCCCCAAGCCCAGGGTAACGCTGAAGGTGGAGGGGAAACCCATGCAATTCCACGTGGACTTGGGCGCACATCTTTCTGTCCTGTTAACGCTACATGGAAAAGTAGCAAATAAAGTCTCGTGGGTGCAAGGGGCCATAGGCACCAAGCCATACCCATGGACTACCCAAAGAACGGTGGACCTTGGTGTAGGCCAGGTGTCGCATTCCTTCATAGTTATTCCGGACTGCCCATACCCCCTGTTAGGCCGGAACTTGCTTACCAAGGTGGGTGCTCTAATCCACTTCCACTCGAAAGGCACTGAAGTCTTAAACAGAGATGGATACCCTATCCAGGTGTTTACAGTCAACTTAGAGGACGAGTATCACCTCCACCAGGACCCACCACCACCAGTAGAAGATATAAACCAATGGTTGCAGGACTTTCCTCAGGCGTGGGCAGAGACGGGGGGAGCGGGACTAGCCAAACACCAGCCAGCAGTGTTCATTGAGCTCAAAGCAGGAGCCGATCCGGTCAGGGTCTGACAGTACCCAATGCCCCTAGCCGCACAAGAGGGCATAACTCCTCACATCCGGCGGTTACTAGATGCAGGAATACTGCGGCCCTGTCAGTCAGCCTGGAATACATCCCTTTTACCAATAAAAAAATCTAACTCCAACGATTATAGGCCAGTCCAGGATCTGCGTGAGGTCAACAGGCGGGTGATGGACATACACCCTACAGTCCCAAATCCCTACACATTACTTACTGCTCTGCCCCCAACCAGAACATGGTACACAGTGTTGGATTTAAAAGATGCCTTTTTCAGCCTACTCTTGGCCCCACGGAGTCAGGACATTTTTGCATTCGAGTGGACGACCTGGAGACCTGGGTTCGCTGAGTTAGCTAAGCCTCTATATGAGGCCACTAAAAACAAACAGGATTTTGTTAGGATGGAGGCTATGAACAAAGCCTTTAACAGCCTCAAGCAAGTGTTACTCTCAGCCCCAGCCCTTGGGCTAACTGATTTGACAAAGTCATTTTATCTATATGTAGATGAGCTAAAAGGAATTGCAAAAGGAGTCCTAGTACAGCAGCTGGGTCCCTGGAAAAGGCCCATAGACTATCTATCAAAAAAATTAGATCCAGTAGCGGCAGGGTGGCCCCCATGCTTAAAAATCATTGCAGCAGTTGCCACTATAGTCAAGGACACTGATAAAATAACCATGGGGCAGGAACTGTATGTCACTGCCCCCCATGCCATCGAAGGGGTGCTCAGACAACCTCCAGATCGATGGATAAGTAATGCTCGGTTAATGCACTACCAGGGCTTACTTTTAAATCCTGCTAGAATTTTGTTCCAGACTCCCACCTCCTTAAACCCGGCTACATTGCTCCCCAATCCGGACTGGGAGGCGCCCCTCCATGACTGTCAGGAAATCCTGGCCCAGGTACCCGGAGTGAGGCCTGATCTCCAAGACCAGCCCTTGCCTAATGTAGAAGCCATCTGGTACACCGACGGCAGCAGCTTTATCCGGAACGGGGCCAGGTATGCAGGGGCCGCCGTGACCACAGAAACGGAGACCATTTGGGCGGAGCCGCTGAAAGCTGGGACTTCAGCACAATGAGCCGAATTAGTCGCACTGACGAAGGCGCTGACTCTGGGGGCGGGGAAACGAGTAAACATCTACGCTGACAGCAGGTATGCCTTTGCCACAGCACACGTACATGGGGTCATCTACAGAGAAAGGAGGCTACTGACAGAAGAAGAGAAAATTATTAAAAATAAGGCTGAGGTCCTTAACTTATTACAGGCCCTCTTGTTACCTAAGGCAGTAGCCATCATTCATTGCCCAGGGCACCAGACTGCGGACACGCTGGTAGCCAGGGGCAATCGCTTGGCAGATTTAAAAGCAAAGGAGGCAGCTCTTTCCCTGAACCATGTCTTAGTGGCCTCGCCGCCAGATCCAGGGTCACCAGTATTGCCAAAGAGCCCAGAATACACAGAGGAAGATTTGAACTGGATTAAACGACAACCAATGGTGCAGTGCTTGCATGGTTGGTGGAGGGCGGCAGACTGCAGCGTAATTTTACCAGAAAAATTAGGACAACGGCTTCTCACAAAAATGCACAGGAGTACACACATGGGAATAAAAAAGATGAGAGACCTAATACGCCATGCAAAGATAACCATCAAAGACTCACACCACAAAATTGCACAAATCGTAGACAAGTGCCATGCTTGCCGGGTAACTAATGCCTCTACACACAAATCTAACCCAGGAACCAGGTTTAGAGGAGACCGGCCAGGAGCATACTGGGAAGTAGACTTCATGGAAGTGAAGCCTGGAAAATATGGTTACAGGTATTTACTGGTGTTTATAGATACTTTTTCAGGTTGGACTGAGGCATTTCCCATGAAACATGAAACGGCTCAAATAGTAGCCAAGAAGCTCCTAGAAGACATCATGCCCAGGTATGGATTCCCTATCCAGATAGGATCAGACAATGGACCAAGCTTTGTCTCTAAGGTAACACAGGGAATAGCTCGGGTTCTTGGAGCAGACTGGAAATTACATTGTGCATGTAGACCCCAAAGTTCAGGGCAGGTAGAGTGTATGAATAGAACATTAAAAGAGACCCTAACCAAATTAGCCTTGGAGACTGGCAGTGACTGAGTGACTCTCCTCCCCTTCGCCCTCTATAGAGTGCGTAATTCCCCTTATAAAATGGGCCTCACTCCTTTTGAAATCATGTTTGGGATTCCACCGCCTATTGTTCCGAACTTGAAATCTGAAACCCTGACTGAATTCGATGACCAACAACTTATTTTTACTTTGCGGGCACTGCAAAGGGCACATGAACAGGTGTGGCCCGTTCTAAAGGCTCTCTATGAGACTGGGCCACCCCTGGACCAGCACCATTATAGACCAGGAGACTGGGTGTACGTCCGGCACCACCAGCATCAAACACTGGAGCCACGCTGGAAGGGGCCCTATGTTGTCATCTTAACCACACCCACCGCACTCAAGGTAGGCGGCATCGTCCCGTGGATCCACTACACCCATGTCCGACCAGCTGAGCCATTTGCAGTACTGCAGGACTACGTGCCGGAATGGAAAAGCAAACAGGACAAGGACAATCCTCTAAAGCTAAAACTATGTTGTACTTCTTCTTCTGCTTCCTCATGACAGGGTTAGGATCCCTCCGGGCAAGCCCCAATCCCCACCAGCCTGTGAACTTAACCTGGCAGGTTATAGACCTTTCCACCAATGATGTCATTTGGCAAGCTTCAAACATGACCCCCCCACACACATGGTTTCCAGTCATGACCGGGGATCTGACCCAATTCTACCACACTGCCGCTATGCAATGGAAATTAACCCAGGGAGGCACTAGCGGCAGGTACTGGTACTTTTACGTATGCCCAGGGCATGACAGAGATAAAAACTGTAACAATCCCACTCAGTATTATTGCCCCAACTGGTCCTGTGTCACCACAGGTTTCATAAATTGGAGCCCTGCCAAGCCCAATGACTTAATACAGGTGCAGAGGGCAGGGACCCCCAACTTCCATAAATGATGCAACCCTACCCAAGGTGAACAATGTAACTCCATAACAATAAGCTTCACCAACGAAGGCAGGAATGCTCGAGGATGGGAGATGGGAAAAGTGTGGGGACTCAGAATATACAGTGCCGGGGCAGGGGATCCAGGAGCTACTTTTATGACAAAATTAATAGTTCAGAGCCCCCATATGGCTATAGGACCTAACCCAGTACTTGTCCCAGAGCCTAAACCGCTGCCACCATGCATTAGTCCGAGTCCCATAGAGGCTATGGCAAACTCATCTAGACAGGCAAACTCCATGAATCGGTCTGGCCTAAAACCCATACATGGACCCCTCATGCATCCACTATGGAACTTACTTACCCAAGCTTATACGTTCCTGAATACCACAAGGCCAGAATTTACCCAGTCTTGCTGGTTATGTTATAACATCCAGCCCCCATATTATGAAGGAATTGCAGTAATGGGGAATCATACAACTGAGCGTAATTCCAGTTCTTGTAGGTGGCAGCCGGCAACTCAGGGGCTCACTCTCCAATCGGTAATGGGCCAGGGACTATGCATAGGCCGCCCCCCACCAGAATTTCAGTCCCTATGCAACGCTACGCTGCCTGTAACCAGCTCAGACTATTACCTGCCCCCTGGAGACGGCTGGTGGGCCTGTACCACAGGTTTAACTCCTTGCTTCCATGGACAGGTCCTAAGCCAAACCAGGGGGGGCTTTTGTGTGTTAGTCCAACTGCTCCCTAAAATCCTCTACCACACTGATGAAGACATACTCCACTGGTATAGCAACAGTACCCACCAGAGAAAGAGGAGGGAGCCAGTCACCGCCATTACCCTGGCAGTCCTCTTTGGACTCGGACTGGCAGGAACAGGGACGGGTATAGCCTCTCTAGCAGCACAGAGTCACCAATATGATGGCCTCAGGGCTGCCATAGATCAAGACATTGAAAGAATCCATGGCCAAAGTCCGCGAAGGCTTAGCCAAACGGAAATTAGAATGAGAACAGAGACAAGGATGGCTTCAAAGTTGGTTAAACTACTCACCTTGGTTAACCACACTATTATCTGCTTTAATAGGCCCTGTGATCATACTCTTGTTGTTGCTAACCTTCGGTCCATGTATTATAAACAAACTAATAACTTTTGTAAAAACCAGAATAAATGCTGTGCACGTTATGGTCCTCAAACAACAATATCAACAGGTATCCCTAGACAACTCAGCATGTTAAAGGAATCTAAGATTAGATTCACTCTACCCTCATGAGAAGGGGGGAATGAGAGGACAACAATAGATTTAGGTTAAGAGCATGCTATTGAGAGACCCAAGAAACCAAGAAACTTATTTGCTGTAAAAGTAGCGTTTAGTTCACTATATTTCATATATCCTCACCTCATGTTTACTATATATTTTGTGTATTCCTACCTCATGTATTTTATGAAATCTTAGTACTTAAATCCTACCTCAGACCCCATAGAATTAGGCATATGTCGGGTTTTAAGCAGTGTTTGTATTTAGAATTCTTGGGTTAAGCATTGTCAGCCCCAAATTAGCAGGCTAACTTATGCTTTTACAACAGGATGTAAATGATAAAGTGATAAGCCCCTTTCAGACATTCCTACAAGGTGGCAGCAAACTCAGAGGCACCAGCTGCTCTCTATCACCGGTTTTTATCCCAGTGATAATTTACACGCCGTGGCTATGTAAACCTACAGGGAACAAAGACTTTTATAAAAGTAACCGCCTTGCTATAATAAGCTTGTGATATTTTATAAATTCCCAGAATTAGTATATGATTTTCTACCCCACATTCACTGTATGGGTTTGCAGCATTCATATTTAAAACTTTGTTAAGTTTGGCTTTTGTTGTCCCATAATGACCATGTTATGTTATGTAAATGTTAAGCAAACAAGCTTTCCTAAGCATACCTTGGGATGGAAACTTAAAGGGCTAATGTAACCCTTTGCCTGCCGGCTCAGGTTACTTCATATGCAGGGACTGTATGGACCTAATGTGTCTAACATTCCACTCGGCCCATTATGTGGGTTTCTATCAATCATGGGCAGCACCCACCAATACCAAGTGTTCCCGTACCCATTAGGAGAAATTACC
>NW_007260023.1:250151-250650 GCF_000164805.1 Carlito syrichta | reverse complement strand
CACCGCCATTACCCTGGCAGTCCTCTTTGGACTTGGACTGGCAGGAACAGGGACGGGTATAGCCTCCCTAGCAGTGCAGAGCCACCAATATGATGGTCTCAGAGCTGCTATGGATCAAGACATTGAAAGAATAGAGACCTCCATTTCTCATCTTCAAGATTCCTTAATCTCCTTATCTGAAGTGGTCTTGCAGAATCGTAGAGGGCTAGATTTAGTATTCCTGCATCAGGGTGGACTGTGCGCTGCACTAGGAGAAGAGTGCTGCCTCTATGCAGACCATTCAGGTGTCATTAAAGAATCCATGGCCAAAGTCTCTGAAGGCTTAGCCAAACAGAAATTAGAACGAGAACAGAGACGAGGATGGCTTCAGAGTTGGTTAAACTACTCACCTTGGTTAACCACATTATTGTCTGCTTTAATAGGCCCCATGATCATACTCTTGTTGTTGCTAACCTTCGGTCCATGTATTATAAACAAACTAATAACTTTTGTAAAAACC
>NW_007260023.1:245171-250131 GCF_000164805.1 Carlito syrichta | reverse complement strand
AGCCTGAATAAAGACCTTCGTGTGTTTGCATCGGAGCTGGCTCTTTGTGGTCTCTATCTCTCTCATTAGAGTCCCGGGTTCAACACCACTTATTTCAACTCCAGTTTTTCACCAACCATAAAATGTATTTTATCAGTAGGGATTGAAAAAAAAATTCAGGCAAGATATAGGTAGATTTCTGGAAAAAATTAAATGTCTAAGACATGGCACCGTGGCTCATGCTTGTAACCTCAGCATTTTGGGATCCAAGATGAGAGCATTGCCTCAGCTCATGTGTTTGAGAATAGCCTGGTCAATGTGGTGAGACGTCATTTCAACAATAAATTAAAAAAATTAGCCAGACATGGTGGTGCATGCCTGTAGTTCCAGCTACTTGGAAGGCTGAGGTGAAAGGATCACCTGAGCCCATTAGGTTGAGGCTGCATTTGCCATGAGCATGTCACTGGACTACAGCCTGCGCAATAGAGTGAGGCTCCAACTCAAAACAAACAAACAAAAATATCTAGTTTAATATTCCATTTGTTAAAAAAATATTATCTACCATTTATATTTTGCAGAATATGTGCAGTAAGATTCTGAGGTCTCTATTATCTTAGTGTAATTTCAAAACAAATCACAGGATATTGCTTTCCAAGTAGTACCCCCAGAATATAAATATAGGACATTTTTCTCTCATTATAACTGTGGAACATTAGCATATTTTCACAAGAAATGTGGTAAATTGGTGAATTACATAGATTCATAAAAACATCAATTACTCTTTGCAGAGTGGAGAATGTGAGTGGATAACTCTTTTGTCTTCTTTTATCTGGCTGTCAGTTTATTGCTAAATTTTAGGAGAAAAACATGGTCATAGCTCAAAGAGTCACATGGCTAGAGTAGATCTTAGTAAAGCAATGGCCACCTTAGCTCAATGAACACACGATCTGTCCAGAGCTTAACAAAATCAATGGCAAATGACTCCTTCAGATCAACATTTTATTTATTTTTATTTATTTATTTTTTGAATTGTAGTCTCACTCATTGCCTGGACTGGAGTGCACTTTCATGCTCATGGCTACCTCTGCCTTGACCTGCTGGACTCTGGGGATCCATCTGCATCAGTCTTCAAGTAAGATTGACATTTTATGCTTTGTTTGTTTGTTTGAGTTGGAGTCCCACTCTGTCACCCAGACTGGAGTGCAGTGGCTGCTCCCGGCCACCGCAGCCTCGGCCTGCTGGGCTCTGGCGATCCTTCCACCTCAGCCTCCCAAGTAGCTGGAACTACAGGCATGCACTACCATGCCTGGCTGATTTTTTTATTTATTGTAGAGATGAGGTCTTGCCAAGTTGCCCAGGTGGGTCTTGAACCCTCGGGCTCAGGCAATCCACTCACCTCAGCCTCCCAAAGTGCGGGATTATAGGCTGAGCCACCGAGCCTGGCTTTCATGTTTTTTTAAAGCCTTTCAATTTGATGGGGGCAACTCAAATGAAGAGACAGAGGGGAGGCAGAGGGGTGGTTTAGTCACATGACTGCTGCCGTGATGATACTTTCAAGGTCAGGAAAGGTTGATTAGGTTCACTTGTTTATTATGGCTGGAGGCCAATACTCAGATAGAAAATCTATTTAAAACAAAACAAGCTTGTGAGAGGTTGTAAGACAATTAGCCATTGCTACCTCTTAGATACTGGTTCTGTCCTTGCCTAATGATAGGGGAGCTATCTAGGTAATTTTGTGAAGAAAGCATGCAGGAACTAGGCAGCATGAAAATGACTGATATTTGGCTATATTGATTCTATCGTACATGCTTTCAAACCTTAATCAGAAAGCAGAAACATAGCCCAGAGATTCCAAGCAGTGGTTAGTCCTCATTCTACAAAAGGCCCAGGTAGTTCTTTAGGGGAGCCTCCCCTGCAAATTCACCTCTCTGTTTACAGCAGTCATGAAAGGATTCCATGATAGTGAGAAAGACTTGCAAAGCTATGGAAAACTGTGGGTTCATAAGGAGTTATGGCTGAGGTTGAGACGGAAATAGAGGGTGTGATGTTTTTTCAGAAGGTACAATTATTATCTTCCTGGGGCTGTTTCTAGATATTGTCAAAAAAATAAATTCAAGTTTGGGTTAAAATAACTTTATGATAAAATATTGCAACAGTGTGGAAGCACCAGGTTTATGACTTGGAAGCCTCTCGATGTTTAGGTAGAAAAAGCCTTTCTTCCATGGAAAGAAACTAGGAAAATCATAAAGGGGGTGGGAGGGGAAGGACAAGATGAGGGTGACACCAGCAGATCCCAGTTCCAAGAGTGTTACATCCCAAAGTCAACTTGTTTTTAGGAGGAACATAAAGAGAGGTGTGTGTTGGCTCAAGTTGTGGGTGAGTCAGAGTTGAGGGGTCAGAGGAAAGAAAATGTTTGATTCACAAGTGTCTTGTTATGAGCACTGGAGACAAAAGTATTCATATAATTTTTTTGTTTTCAGTTGGAGGCTCACTCTGTCACCCAGGATGGAGTACAGTGGCATGCTCATGGTCACTCCATCCTCAACATGCTGGCCTCAGGTGATTCTTTCACCTGAGCCTTCCAAGTAGCCTGAACTACAGGCACATGTCACCACACCTGGCTATTTTTGATTCATTGTAGAGATGAGGTCTCACCAAGTTGCCCAGACTGATCTCGAACCTTTAGAATAAAGCAACACTCTCCCCACCTCAAGATGATAGGCTTAAGTTCAGAATCACAGTTTTTTAAAAAATGAGACCCAAATACAAAATGACATATACAAATTAAAACTTAAGAACTGGCAGGGTGTGGTGACTCACACCTATTATCTCAGCACTTTGGGAGGCTGAGGTGAGAGAATTTCCTGAGCCAACAGGTTCCAAACCATCTTAGGCAAAAATTAACTGATGCTTGGTGGCTTACACCTGTAGTTCCATCTACTTGGAAGACTGAGGTGGAAGGATCATCTGAACACAGCAGGTTGAGGCTGCAGTGGTCCTGAGCCTACCTCTGCACTCCAGCTAGGGAGAAAGAGTGAGGAACAAACTCAAAAAAAAAAAAAGAAAGAAAGAAAACTTAAGACGAGATGCTTTGCTAATTGGTTCTCACCCCAGGCCTCCAATTAGGGTCACATGGCCATGTGAAGACATACATTTTTCTTTGCCCTCCACACAGACTCTGTCTGTTTGTTTGGGTGGAAGTATCCAAGTTGTGTTAATTAATTGCCTCCATGTGGTTCTTAGGCCAAGTCAGAGTCAAGACCAAGGGTTTTCAGATACTTGGGAGAGTTGAGTTCAAAGGAGACCATCAGGCCTGCTCTGCTTGAGTTTGGTCAGCTAGGTCAATGGGGCCATATTCTCTTGGAGGTAGCAAAAATTACTGGTGTTTGTGGCAAGAGAGTGCACTTGAGGACAGGAAAGAAGAAATTCATACTTTGTCCAATTTTCCTCTTGGAATATCATGTTTTTAGAACTTGGAAAACTTTGTTACTGTACTTGTGATGGTTCTACCTAATAAGTTTATCTTAATTAGTTTCTGCTTTTCTTGTGATATCAAGGGGCTCTGAGAAACACTTCTATACACACAGGAGCCTTCTCTCTGTTTTTATTTAGCTGCCATGCACAGTTCTCACCATGAATTATAGCCTTCAGCATTACAGATTTTCCCTTGTGGCTGTGGAAGAGGAAAAAGCATGGATACACACATTCTCAGTGGAGATGGGGTAGATCCTGAGATCCTAGTGAAGGATGAGAGCATGTACGATTTAGGTTTCATCTGGATACCCCATCAGCTCCATGCAGGACAGGAATAATCAAATGCACATTTAACAGGGTGGCAGTTACTGCCCAGAATAACTCAAAAAGGTCTGAAAAAAGAATAATTAGGAGATACTTATTTTCTAGGATGCTTAAAAAAAAAGACGTTTTAAATACTCTATTAGGGATTACAGAACATGGACGATAGCTGTCATTGAAATTCTGCATAAGGTGGAGGCTGCGGTGGCCATGAGCGTGCTGCAGTTTTCCAGCCTGGGTGACAAGAATGAGACTCCAACTCAAAAAAAAAAAAAAAAAAGAAAGAAAGAAAGAAAAGAAAAGAAAAAAGAAAGGAATTCTGCACAAAATGTATGCTTCTTCATTATTAGATTCAGATTACTATTGACTGTGTTTTTGGCCAATGGTATCAGAGCACTGAGGTTGTTATCCATGTGCCTTGGCATCTGATACCAGTTTGTCCTATTGCAGGTGATATTAATTTTATTCTTTTGATTAAGATCCCTTCTGACAGATTTTTCCAATATAGAGTTAATTATTTTTCTATGATATTAATAAATACCTTGGGAATATTTAACAAAAGTCATTACATTTAATCTGGAAGTTTTCCTTTCTTCTGATTCTCTTTGGATATAACTAGCTTTGAATAATGAATTTCTCAACTTTGTTTACTTGTTATAGAAGTTATGTTATGTTGGGAGCCAGGCACAGAGACCTACTGAGCATTAGGGATCAGGGAGGGCCGTGGACGCCGAGACCACTAGGATGTGTTTGGGAGCTGTTGAACCCATTCCCTTCTCCCTTTTGAACTGTGGTTTCAGCTTAGGTATTAGATATAATTCAAACTCAAGTCACAGTACTGAGTACTTCTATACACAGTACTGGGAGCCTTCTATACAGTACAAGCTTTTTTATAAGATTTAAAAATATATTTGTAGAATTAGTATATACATATGGAGAGCTGTTTTCAGCTTTAGATGGTATAGATGATTATCTAGAGTTACTAGAAATGGCCCAGCACAAACTTTGGGCTGAGCCACATTTCTAAGGGCCCAGCGTGCACTTTGGACTGGGCCACATTTTAGGAACTGGTTTGAGCTATAATTAAGAGTTTCTATAGTGTGGGTAGAATTGCTGTAGAATAGAAAGGAATTAGTTTTTTTTTTTTTTTGAGTTGAAGTCTCACTCTGTCACCCAGACTGTAGTG
>NW_007260023.1:215463-244961 GCF_000164805.1 Carlito syrichta | reverse complement strand
TGCATAAGTTTTAAAAGTTATTGATTATTAGAATATTATGATGTTAGAATTGTTGTATTGCTTTTGAGGAACATTAACCAAGCATAAATAACAGTGAGATAATTTTGGGACCGTCCTTCCTCATGCTTGAGGAAACACTTCAAGTGTGGGTGGGGGATGACCCTCATCCACCTAGCTTTGTGTTCATGTAAAAGTCTTGTGATTTAATTGGGATTGTCCTTTCTCATGCTTGAGGAAATGCCTGGTGGGTGGGGGATGCCCCTCATCCACCTGGCTTTGTGTTCATGCAAAAGTCTTGTGATTTAATTGGGATTGTCCTTCCTTCATGCTTGAGGAAACACCTGGTGGGTGGGGGACACCCTGCATCCACCTGGCTTTGTGTTCACATGAAAGTCTTGTGTTTAACCCATGAAAATTTAGAATAAAAGGCTTATGGTTTGCCCCATTAAATGGCTTCTGCACTAGACAGAGTCCAATCTCTTTCTTTCTCTCCTCATTCTCTTTTTCTTTTAATATCTATCCCTCCTAACAGAATCACCAATGCCATCTTTCCTACCAGGGACCCCCAATATCTGCAGGGGCTGGTCCCCACAAAGATAAACCCAGACTCTGCTATATGGTGAAGGTTTGACCCAATATTCTCTTTGGGCCAGAAGCATTGGCATTACTGGAGGACTTGTTAGAAATATAGAAACTCTGACCAGTTGCTGTGGCTCATGCCTGTCATCCCAGAAATTTAGGAGGGTGAAACAAGTGAATCCCTGGAGTTCAGGAATTCAAGACCAGAGTAGGTAATAAAGGCAGACCTTATCTTTACAAAAAAATCAAAACCTTAAATGAGTGAAGTGGTGCATATCAGTAGTCCCAGCTATTGGGAGGCTGAGGAGGGTGAATCCTTTCACCCCAGGAGGTTGAGTCTGCTGGGAACTGTGATTGTGCCAGAGCACCCCAGCTTAGGTGACAGAACGAGACCCCAACTCAAAAAAAGGGCAGAAACTATGACTTTACCCTAGATCTCTGGAGTCAGAATATGCATTTTTTTTTTTTTTGAGTTAGAGTCTCACTCTGTCACCCAAACTGGAGTGCAGTGGCCGCTCTCGGTCACCACAACCTCAACCTGCTGGGCTCTGGTGATCCTTCCACCTCAGCCTTCCAAGTAGCCGGAATTACAGGCATGCGCTACCACGCCTGGCTGATTTTTTGATTTATTGTAGAGATGAGTTCTCACTGCCCAGGCGGGTCTCGAACCCAGGGGCTCAGGCAACCCACTCACCTCAGCCTCCCAAAGGCACGGGATTACAGACTGAGCCACCGAGCCTGGCTAGAATATGCATTTTAACAAGATCTTTAGTTCATTGTTGTACACATGTGTGGTATGAATATGCCTCTACCTAGAGTACATCTGCACTTGGTAAATAGGTGTTGTTGTGGTTTTCAGGGGCTGTTGATATTCAGGAATGTGGTCATAGAATTATCTCCAGAGTAGGGGGAATGCCTGGACCCTACTCCTTGGATTTTGTACAAGAATGTTTTTCTGGGTGTTTCTGCTTTGCACAAATGAATTTCCTGTTTTCAAGGAAAACTTGGTGATTTTTTGGCATAGAAAAGAATAAGTTAAAGATGTTTCATTTTGACATAAACCTTTCCATGTTTTGAACTGATCTGTATCTATACTAGTGGTAACTCTAGAAATTGAGGGGCATAAAATATAATTGCCCACAATTAAATCCAATGACTGCCATCAACCTTTGACTCACTAGTACTGAGCTAAGGACCCACAGATTTAAAATTCTTAAATGCTCTAAAGAGTCCATGCGCAGTGGCTCATGCCTATAATCACAGTACTTTTGGAGGTTGAGGTCAGAGGATTACCTGAGCCTATGAGTTCAAGACCAGTGTGGACAACTTTGGTGAGACATCATCTCTACATTATATCAAGAAAATTAGGTGCTACATGCCTGTAGTTCCAGCTACTTAGAAGCCTGAAGTGGAAGTATTGCCTGAACCCAGCAGGTCAAGGCTTAGGTGGCTGGGAGTCTGAGACTGCACTCCAGCATTGGTGTTGAGTGAGACTCTGACTTAAAAATATTCTAAAGTTTCTGTTGGAAAACAATATTTGGGAATTAATTTTCTAGAATCTTATATACAACATTGGAGAATCCCAGCATGAGTCATGTTATTTTTTCCTAATAAAGCAGGTCTTGCTATCAAAAACCAGACCTGATCTCTTGTCTGGAGCAAAGGAAAGAGTCCTGGAATGTGAAGAGATGCTACACATTAGCCATTCTTCTAGGTAGGTGTGAATGAATGTAGCAGATATCATAGGTCAAGGAGAAAGTAGAGCTTGATGTGTTGTTTGGGAAAGTGAATTGCTGCAATGGAAATGGTTTCTAAAAAGCCGGGGTTTCTCTCTCTGGTTTTCATACCTGTTGTCCCATAGTCTGAAATTCTTCAAAAACTGTACCCCTTCAATGATCTCCTTTTAATATTACTGTGGAAATCAAAGTCCTCTGAATGGTTCATAAGGATCTGCATGATCTGACTGCACTTCTGTTGCTTTGGGGACATGTGAATATCCTCTTACTTTTGAGACTCCATGTTAATCTCTTTTTAAATCCTATTTTTGCATCATGGCTGAAATATATGAGGAGTTGTGGTTTTATTATTTGTTTTAGAAGTTCCAGAAGCATCACAAACAGATGTTATTTGCTTTATGTTTCGTGATTTTCTATCCTACGGAGGTTTCAAGTGCAATTCTATAAAAATTCATGCTCAACTGAGCTCAATGGCTCAACCTGTAATCCCAGCACTTTGGGAGGCTGAAGCTAGTAAATTGCCTTAGCCCGTGGGCTTGAGACCAGCCCAGACAATTTGGTGAGACCTTGTCTCTACAATAAATCGAAAATTATCCAGGTCTAAAAGCACATGCCTCTAGTTCCAGCTACCTGGAAGGCTGAGGCAGAAGGACCACTCATGCAATGCTGAGGTGGCCGTGACTGTGCCACTGCACTCTAACCTGGGTGATGGAGTGAGACTCCATCTAAAAAAAAAAATGCTTAATGATTTTTCCAGAACACAAACTATTTTCCTAAATATAGATAAGCTTAAAGTTATTTTTATTTAAATTTCAAAAATTTTTGTGTGAACTGTGGTTGGTCGTCTAAACTCTATATGCCCACATTTCATAGTACATTGGTAAACATATATTAAACTCCCACATATAATCTTGTTTCCTGGTAATTCTTAAAATTTTTTTGTTTCATTTGAAGCTTAGGAAGGGTTTATATATATACACATATACATACACAGATATATCTACATGTGTTTATGTATGTGTATTTTACGTCTGATTTTTTGCTTTCACAAATAAAAATTGTATAACTATTTATTGTGTACAATGTAATAATTTAATATGTCTGTACATTGTAAGTTAATGAATACAATCAAGTTAATCAACATGTCTATTCCTATAAAAGTTATCATTTTTATTTTGTTTTGCTTTGTTCGAGTAGGAGTCTCACTCCATTGCCCGAGTAAGAGTGCAGTGACATTCTCTTGGCCACCTCATCCTCAACTTGCTGGACTAAGGTCATCCATCAACCTGAGCCTTCCAAATACCTGAAACCAGAGGTGAGCACCACCATACCTGGCTAATATTTATATATTGTGGAGATAAATTCTCACCATGTTGCCCAGGTTGGTCTGAAACTTCTGGACTCAGGCAATTCTCTCATTTCTGCCCCCCCCAAAGTGATGGAATTAGAGACATGAGCCACCACATCCAGCTTATCTTTATTTGAGGACAGTTATCCTTATCTATATTTATATGAGGACACTTCATGTCTACTACTTCAGCAAATTTTTTAAGCACACAAGACATTAGTAATAACTGTGGTCAGTGTGTTATAATCAGATTCCTAAAATTTGCTGATAACTGAAATTTTGTATATGTTGAACATCTCTCATTTTCCGCACCTGCAGACCCTGGTGACCACCATTGCACTGTCTGCCTGTATGAGTGCAACGTTTTTTGATTTCACACAGAAGTGAGAGCACACAGTATTTGTGTGTCTGGTTTTTGACTTAGCATAGTATTTTCCAGTTTCATTCATGAAATTGACATGGCAGGATTCATCGATTTTGTTTTATGGTTGAATAATGTTCTATTATTTATATATACCATATTTTCTGAATTCAGCAGAAGCAAACATTTAAGTTTTTACATAGCTTGGCCAATGTGACAAAGGCTGAAATGAACATGATGGTGTAGATGCTTCTCTAGATGATGATTTTATGTCCTTGGGTCATATACACTGAAAGGAGATTGCCGGATTGTATGGTAGTTGATTTTGACTTTTAAAAGAATATTCATGATCATTTGATCATGACTCTACCAGTTTCAAACTCACCAACACGGTCCAGGCTTTCTTTCTCTTCATGTCCTTGTCAAGACTTAGCTCTCTCCCGGGGGTCCGCGTGGGGGCGGAGGGGCGGGCGCTTCCTCGCCGGGGCCCAGCGTGGAGGTGAGCTCTCCTGGCGGTGAGACGACTGCCGCTGGGTGTGGAAGGAGACCCGCTGCGGTGGTGTGGGGACTTGGCCGCCCACGAGGCCTTCCGTGGCCCGGGTTCCTCAGGGCCTGTCCGACGGAAGACCTTCGCCAGCGCTGTCTGCTGCCCTGTCCTTGAACGGAAGGAAACACCGTGCCGGATTGTCCTGCGGGGAGAGTTCGGGTGACTGCGGGTGCCTCACTTTACGGGAAATGTGTCCCTGAAAAGCTGCGCTTTAACCAAGTCCCACATTCTTGGCCTATAAGCGAGTTCGGTTCTAAATGAAACCCTAAAGGAGAATCCCTCTGCGATGTGAAGACTCATAGTGATTTGTTCCTTTACGTTTTTCTGTAGTGTGCATTTTTTTTAAAGCATACTAAAATTTCGGATGTGAAAATAAAGCAGAAGCAACCTTCTTCTCCCCTCTTCCCAGAAAACCAGGTTGTATTTACAAACAGGAGGGAAGGAAGCCCCAGTGTTTCTTTCCCCCAAATACGTGTTTCACGACTTGACTGACCCCGGAATGTCAGTCCTTCAGGGCTGCTGGCCTTACCCTGTCTGCAGAACAGTGAAAGATTGCACTGCGTTACGGAATCAAGCAAAAGGAAAAAAGTTTCATGGTGTCTGTGAGTGGCAGTTTTTGTCACTCTTTAGCGAAATGCTTAGATCCTGGGGAGTGGAACCAAATGGTGCCTACGGTTCACTTACTCTATCTTGTTAAAGGCGGAGTGTGCCATTCTCCCTGGTGCCAGAGGGTCTGTGTGGTGAGACAGCATGTCCTCACATCTCTAGTGCCCTAGAACATATGCATCCGCTTGACAAGTTGTTGAATGAGCAGCCTGTTCAGCGGCTGCCACTGTGTGCCTACTCCTGCCCGTCACTGGACTTGGAGCCAGAGGAAGACAGAAAAATGTATAAGGCAAGACCCTTCCCTTAGGTGCTCTGTCTCCCACTGCCAATCGGTGACTGATACAGTGACTGCCAGAACCTATGTGATGGCAGTGACCCTAGTGATACTTAAATCGGTGATTAGAAAGTCAGTGGATTCAAAACTTGGAATAACAAGAACTTTCTCCTCGACTTATTATAATAAGGACCCTCAGTGACTGTTATGAGTAGGGTCCAAGATTAATTAGTTTTATGCAGAGTTCTGCTGGGGTGATTTTGCATCTGATTAGTTCATAACTGAATCGCAAGGCAAGTTTTACCTCTCTGCATCTGCAGAAGACACACCTGAAAATCTCACTTAAATCTAGGTGCTTCTATTCTCTGAGTTTCTTGAAAGGATATATTAAAAGCTGTGGCTCAGATTTACTCATTAAAGTGATATTGTGTGGGTGGAATTGCAATTTCCCAATAAAGATAAAAGTTCTGTTCTTAAAAAAAAGAAAAAAAAGAATATTCATAATCATTTTGATAATGACTCTACCAGTTTAAAACTCACCAACACGGTATAGGCTTTTTTTCTATTCATGTCCTTGTCAAGTCTTAGCTCTATTTGTTGATAGTAGTCATCATAACAGGTATGAGATGAAACCTCTTTGTTGTGTGAATTTGTGATTGCCTGGTCATTGGTGATGTTACGTACCATCTTATATATTTGTTCAAATAATGTGTATGTCTTCAGTGGAAGAATACCTATTTATTCTCGGTCTATTTCAGTCAAGTGATTATCATTTTATTGTTTTGCTTTTGATTTGTATGAGTTTCTTGTATATTTCACATATTAACCTCTTATTAGATAGATAGTTTGCAAATACTTTCTCTGATCCTGTAATCCTTCTTCCTGTTTCCTTTGTCGTACAGCTTTTTAAAAAACATATATTTATTTATTTATTTAGGGTTGGTGTCTCACTCTGTTGCCCAAGCTGGAGTGCAGGAGCATGCTCAGGGCCACCGGAGCCTTGATCTGCTGGGATCAGGCAATCCTTCCACCTCAGCCTTCCAAGTAGCTGGAACTCCAGGCATGTGCCACCCCTCCTGGCTAATCAGTTTTTTTAATTTAATGCAGGTCAATTGTTTTTATTTGCTTTTGCTACTGTAATTTTGGTCTCATATCAACAAATCATTGCCAAGACAATTATCAAGGAGATATTCCACATCATCTGAGAGTTTTTGTTTTTGAATCAGGATGTCACTATGTGACCCAGGCTGGAACGCAGTGGCACAATTAAGACTTAACACACATCCTATGTAATACTATAAGAAAATGACTGACAGTAGTGGGAAACTATGGGGGGAGGGAGATGGGATTAACGGTAGCAAATATCTGTCTGGGGACGGGGGAAACACCTCTTATCAACAGGGTGCCGGAATAAAACGTATTTGTATACCTAACCCTTAACTGTACCCCAAATATCATCATAAATTTTTTTTTGTGGGGATGTTGTGGGGTACAGTTAAGGGTTGAGTAAACAAATATGTTTCATTCAGGCACCCTATTGATTAGAGGTACTTCTCCATCCCCAGACAGATATTTGCTCATTAATCCCATCTCCCCCCTGCCATTGTAAAGGTCTTTCATGTCTCTGGTTAGGAAGATGCCAAGGTATTTCATTTTTTTTGTGGCTATTGTGAATGGAATTGTGTTTTTTATTTGGGTTTCCATTTGTTTATTATTGGTGTAAAGAAATGCCCTTGTCTTTTGCACATTTATTTTGTATCCTGAGACTTTGCCAAAGGCCTTTATCAGTGTAAGGAGGTTTTTGACAGATTCTCTTGGGTTCATAAAAAATATTGATTAAAAAAAAGACTTAACACAGCCTTGAGCTACTGGACTCAGACAGTTGTTCTGCATCCATCTTCTAAGTAAAAGGGCTTACAGCCTTGTGCAACCACACCTAGCTAATTTTTTGGTTTTCGCTAGAAACAAGATCTCATTATAACATGTTTCCTAGATTGGTCTTGAATTGGTAGACTCAGGGCATTCTCATGTCTTGACCTCCCAAAGTGCTGGGATTATAGACATGAGCCACTACATCTAGCTGGTAGTGTCTTATTTAACATGATGTCCAAAAGATATATCTTTACTGTAACACATGACTTGTTCCCCAATGGTAAATAATATTCTACTGTATGTGTATATATATACACCCCATTTTCACTATCAATTTATTTATTTGTTTATTTATTTAATTTATTTTTTTGAGTTGGAGTCTCACTCTGTCATCCAGACTGGAGTGTGATGGTACGCTCCCGGCCACTGCAGCTTCAACCTGCTGAACTCCGGCGATCCTTCTGCCTTAGCCTTCCAAGTAACTGGAACTACAGGTGCACGCTACCACTCCCGGCTAATTTTTTGATTTATTGTAGAGATAAAGTCTCGTCAAGTTGTCCAGGCAGGTTTCAAACACACGGGCTCAGGCAATCCACTCCCCTCAGCCTCCCAAAGCCTGGGATTACAGGCTGAGCCCTGGAACCCAGCTTCACTATCCATTTATTAAGGGATATTTAGGTTGCTTCCACCTTTTGACTTTTTAAAATAATGTTGCAATAAACATGGATGTGCAAATATGTCTTTCAGGTTCTGCTTTGGGTAGATACCTAGAAGTAGGATTGCTGGGTCATAGGGTTAATTTATTTTTTAATTTTCTGAGGCATTTTCACATTGCTTTTCATAGTGGCTGCATCCTTTTTTCCCCCCTGAACAACAATACACAAACATTCCACATCATCGGCAACATTTGGTATTTTGACAGTGGTCTTCCTAATGGATGTGAGGTTGCACATCAGTGTATAATCTGACTGGTGGTCCATTGCTTTGGAGGTTTTGGGGAAATCTGGGCATATATCAAGGGACCACTATTTGAAGTCATTTTAAAACTTCTGGGCCGGCCTCGGTGGCTCAGCCTATAATTCCAGCGCTTTGGGGGGCCGAGGTGAGTGGATTGCCTGAGCCTGAGGGTTCGAGACCTGCCTGGGCAACTTGGAGAGACCTCATCTCTACAATAAATCAAAAATTAGCTGGGCGTGGTAGCACGCACCTGTCGTTCCAGCTACTTGGAAGACTAAGGCTGAAGGATCACCGGAGCCCAGCAGGCGAGGCTGCGGTGGCTGGGAGCGGCCACTGCATTCCAGTCTGGGCGACAGAGTGAGACTCCAACTCAAAAAAAGAAAAAACAACTTCTGTTTGTACCTCATGTCATAAGTGCATATGGGTGTGGAGGAAATATTGGGATTTGGTTGAGAAGAGACAGATTATGTGACATGTTTTTCGTGTTATGGTATCGAATTCCATGGAGGTTCAAACATAATCCTACAGGAACTCAAACTGAGTAATTTGATCGGGGCACGAGGAATTACATTACATAAAAATGTAAATTTCTTTAAATTTTCACTTTCTTAGTATGAACTAACGTTAGAAATTTAAGCTTTATTTGACAAGTGTTTCCAATATAACATGGTATAATGTATCTATTCACTTCATAGAATAAACTACTGCTGTAGGTGAACTTAAAACATTTCCAAGCTTAGAGTATATTCCCAATTGCTATCTTTTTTTCTTTAAAACGATCATTTTATGATTTTGTCTTTTTTAGTATAATCAATACTAGGGCAATGTGCTATATGGTTTCACTTTTTAATTGACAGTATATTAGTTTACCTGTAATTTTAGTTTGAAAAGTTCTGAAACATGTTAGAATGTACATATTATGTAAAAAATTAAATTAACCTTCCACGTTTATTTAAATGTTTACTTTTGATGTTTAATTGTATTCCATGTATAGTTATTATGAGGTATTCCATCTACTTTCCTTAACCTGAATTTGAATAGTAGTATTTCTAATCATGTATTTCTGCTGGCTCACTTTATATTTTGTTGTTTCATACCATATTTTATAATATGCAAAACAAGGAGACCCTGTGAAGTATATGAAGTGTTTTTGCTGTATTTTGTAAAATGTTTAGTGTTTGCCGTGTATTGGTTAAAACCTAAGTTTGTACTTGAAATGTAAAACTCCAATTTGTGACTTACGAATTTCCAGGACTCCTCTTGGTACTCAGATGTCTACACTTCTAAGCCACGTCTTGACCTGGGTCCCCTTTGTCCTCCTAGCCAGGATAAAAACCCAAGACAGCACACAGAACCTAAGAGGGGTCTTTAGGACACCAGCCTGTCTTTGTAATGTCCCTCCTAAATAAAGTCACAGCCCTTGTTCCAACTTCATTTTGAGACTTATTGGCTGTCTTGCTACAAGCAGAATGGAGTTTGGACCTGGTGACTGCCAATGATCCCGATGACATGCCCTGGATATTCATAAGGCGACTGAAGGGTTGTCACCCAAGCACCTGCCCGTGGCCATCTTCCTCCTGCCCCTTCTCAAAACCTTTCCCCCCAGTCTCTCTGGGGACGCCACTCCACAAGGCTGGCTGGGGCTTCAGGATTCAGGACCCGCTGTTGGCCCAAGGGAATTCCTTAACGCTGTGATGGAGCCTCTGTTTAACTTTGAGGAGGAGAGTGGGACGAAGATCAGAAGCACGTCTCCCAAACCCCCACAGTTACGATGCTTCCCATTAGCCCCCTCCCCAGTCCAACACAACTGGAGCGAGGGACTGTCTGGAGACGGCGCACAGCAGGAGGTCGCCAGAGAAAGAACCCCGGGGTCCCGGTCCAGCCCCACCCTGTGTCGAGGAGACCTGGCCCAGAGGCCATCGGAATCCAGTTCAGACATGGAGCTGACGGGGAGACCCAGTCCCCCAACAGCCGGACCGTCAGGTCCATCCTCCCTTCCCAGCTTCCAGGTGTCCCGACGTCCTCCCTCCGGTTGTCCCAGGACGTACAGGACAGAAGACAACAGAGGTTGTGATGAAGACACGTGGATCTCCAGGAGCATCAGGACAAGGAAATGGGGGTGACTAAGTTCTGTGCGCAGGAGAAGGAGAGGAAGGCCCCATCAGATCCCGGACGCTGCCCTCTCACTTCTGGCTTCTGTTTGATAGGGCAATTTCCAAGACTGCCTTCTATTGATTGGATAAGGCTCCAGGCTCCACCTCCTCTGGTCTTGAGTGACAGTGGATGCCATCAGATAGGGCTGGATGAGAAAAGAAAAGGTCTTAGGAGCTCCTGGTTCTTGGGTCGTTCGGGGATGCAAGACGACAATCTCCGAACAACGGGACGGGGTGGGGCACGTGTTGCCCCAGCAGAGCTCTGCTGCCATATTCTTGTCACCACTTTGTACAGGGAGTGGCATCTCAGAGAGACAACTGGGGTAGGGCCGGCTGGACAGTGGGGATGGTGAGACCTGGGAGTGTGTCTGGCCCTGGACCAACTGGGAAGAAGGGACACGCCATCCCCCATCCCTGGGCACTCAGAGTCTTCTCCATTCACATCCGGCTACCTTCAGAGTACGGGCCTCCTCAGCCCAGGGCCCACCTGCTTCCTCCCATGGGGATGGGGCTGATGTCCCAGAAATCACCCAATGGGCCGCCACCCTCTGCTCTCTCCAGGCAGAGTCCAGTGAACTGGCTTTGGGAGAAACCCCCATCCAGACCCCATTACAGCTTCAGAGCTTTGCCAGAAGTCATGATGTGGCTTCTGGGAAACTTCACCCTCACTGGCGCCATTTTTGTGGATGTGGATTTGAGGCATCAGAGAGCAACTTTTTTTATTTTTTGAGTCTCACTCCTTTGCTCAGGCTGGAGGGCATTGGCTTACTCATGGCCATCCCAGCATCAACCTGTTAGGCTCTAGCGATCCTTCTGCACCAACATTCCAAGTAGCTGGAACAACAGGCTTATGCTACCATGCCTGACTTATTTTTTATTTATTTTAGAGATGAGGTCGTCCCAAGTTGCCCGAGCTCATCTTGAACCTTCAGGCTCAGGCAATCCACTAGACTTGGCCTCCCAAAGTGCTGGAATTAGAGGCTGAGCCACCGAGCCTGGCTAGGGAGCAAAATTATTGGGCCACTCAGTGATCTGCTAAGAGAAACCCCACTCCCAGGCACATGTCTAGTGGACCATTTTTTCTTTTTCAGTGACTGGCTAGGTCTCACCAAGTTGCCCATGCTGGTCTCAAACTCCTGGACTCAGGCACTCCTCTCGCCTCTGCTTCCCAAAGTGCTAGGATGATAGGCATGAGCCATGGCGCTGGCCTACTGGATTAATTTTACCAACCCATTTGAGTGGATGTGAATCCAACCTGGAACTGAGGTGGTACAGGCATTTTACACTTAAACTCATCAGGCTCTTCTCAACCGAGGCCTGACTGGTCAATGTCTCAAAGACATAGATGGTGACCTGTTCCCTCAGGATCATGTGGTGATCCAGCTTTGGGGCAGCGATGTTCAAGGTGAGGGCACTTAGGGGAAGTTGGAAACTCCTCAGTTTACATCTCTGCGTTGGATGGTAGGCTTGTCACCCACAGTGTTGAGGGATGCACCTACCACATTGGGGTCTATCTGTAGAATTTTTCTGTCTAGATACTGGAAAACTTCGGGAGCATTTCTGCTTTCATGTAACCTCCTAATTGATGGTCATAAATTTCAATGCGAACTCTCACTTATTGCAACTGTACTTCCTTTGTCCTAAATATTCCTCCTGGACTTTCCCTTACAGGCTTGTGTCGAACACTATCATACAATGCAAGTATTTCCGACCCAGAGGCCAGCATGGCGACTGCTGCATGGCCCTGACAATGTGAATATTGGTAAAAACAATACTGTTGCCTTTCTACCAAAAGATAATAACACATTTTTTTCTTTTTCAAATTATAAAAGAAATACATACTGCTTTTAAAAAGCCAAATTAGATCTTTGTGAATTGAAAGTCTTTTCTTGCATATCCTTCCTCCAAACTCATTCCCTTCTTAGAAGGTGTAAGCAAAAACGTGTTTTTGTTTTTGTTTTGCATCCTGCAGCTCCTTTTTATCGCATCTCCTGTCACTGAAGATCAGAAGTGGGCCTGGAGCCTTATCCCATCAGCAGATGATGACTTGAAAACTGTCCAATCAGAGAGTTGCCGGAAGTGAGGAGGCAGCTTCTGGCTGCTGGCCAGGCTTTTTGTATCTGGCGCTGGAGGAAATGGTGGGTCATCTCCGAGAGAGTCGTGGGTCTTTATTCAGCCTTTGTCACCCTGTGATCTGCTTGTCCTGAGTGTCCATAGGTAGAATGCCATGACAACCAGAAGCCAGAAGATGATGACTACGGGGCGGGTGCGAGAAGAGGAGGGAGGATGGACCTGGATGACACGACTGTAGTGGGACCGGCCTTCCCATCAGCTTCAAGCCTGCACTCAACCCCGCTGGCGGTTTGGCCCGGTCCCACTGGCTGGGAGGGTGGGCTGGACAGGTCCTCAGGGTCCTGATTCCACAACTATCTCGCTCAGGTGAGACTTCTCCAGGCAATCCCACTCTCCGGAATGCGGGACTGGGGAGGGTTGTGGTGGGGGGAAACTGAACCATAGTGGGAGTAGCTGTGTCCTGGTCCCATTCCTCTCTCCCTCCCAAGGTTAATGGTTACCTTCTTCACAGAGCTATGGACTTCCCTTGGGCCAATAGTGGATCGTGAATCCCTAAGCCCCATTCAGCGAGACAAGACACTCTTCTTCCACCTCATCCTGAAATTCTGATGGTGAAGACGACGAGGATGAAGTACTTTATGATGACCGGCTTTCATTTAATGAATAGTAAAGATACTTTTACTACTTTATGATTTTCTCTCTCTTTTCAATCCAGGGTGTCCCTGTGAAGGCTTATTACATGGATCTATTGTGTGATGGTTAAGTTTTAGCATCTGCTGAAACAATCGCCAAAACACTGTAGACAGTACCCAACAGGCAGTTTTTAAACACTTGGCTCCCTCCCACTTCACCAGTTTCTAGGATCTACCATTCTCATTTTTATCTGTGTGTACGCAGTGTTTAACTCTCTTATATGTGAGAACATGCAGTATTCACTTTTTTCTTTCTATTTAATTGACTTACATTTTTGTAAGAGTACTGTATATAATACTTATACAAAATATGTTAATGAATTACTTATGTGGAATCCACAACAATGCAGTTTCCTCATTCTGAAAATGTTGTCTCTTACACAGAGATACAACTTCACTGGATTGCCTGAGCCTGCAGGTTCAAGACCCTCCTGGCCAATTTGGCGAGACCTCATCTCTACAATAAATCAAAAAAATTACCCGGGCATGGTAGCACACACCTGTAGTTCCAGCTACTCGGAAGGCTGAGGCGGAAGGATGGCCGGAGCCCAGCAGGTCAAGGCTGTGGTGGCCGGGAGCGGCCACTGCACTCCAGTCTAAGTGACAGAGTAAGTCTATACTCAAAAAAAGAGAGAGAGAGAGAGATACAAATTCACTCTAAGAGGAAGATTTATTGCATTTTAAAGAGCACTTATTTCACATCAAGCAATGTTTTGTGTTTGTTCACTTTGTTGGAATGTCAAAAAATGCAAAAATAAAACAAGCCCTGGACATGTAAACTCTCCCAAGTTTTCACTGAACAAATTAGCCCAGTAAAGTCAATAAAAATCAATTGGTGAGAGGATTGCCTGAGTCCAGGAATTCAGGACCAGCCTGGGCAACTTGGTGTGTCCTCATCTCAAAAAAAAGCTGGATGTAGTGGTGCATGCCTATAGTTCCAGCTACTTAGAAGGGTGAGGCGAAAGGAACACCTGCCCCCAGCAGGTTATTAGGACTATGGGGGCCATGAGCATGCCACTGGGGCACAGAGTGAGACTCCACCTCAAAAAAAAAAATGGATTTTACTCACAGAGGTTTTTGACCAGCTACAGTGTTTTTCAGTGCTAAATAGCTAACAACTTAAAAATCTCCTTCCAGGCTGAAGGATCACTAATCCAATATAAGATGGATAACAAAATCACTTTCTGTTTAAAGTATTATGGTATTTTTGTTAAATTCTGACACAATATTTTCCTTTCAGAAGACCAAAACTATCCCACTCCTCTCATCAAAAGTGGAGAAATTTTTTAAAAATCAACTGTTATTTACACAAAGTAAAAAGAACATGACCAAAATTATTCAATGATATTCTTTAGTTGTGGAGAAAAAAATACATCCATTGTGTATTACATTTTAATAGTGCTTTCAAATATCATTAAATTACATTTTTTTAAATTCTTGAAATTTCTAAGTAGGCTAAATAATGGTCACTTTATGAACAGAAACTTGCAAAGTAAGTCAAAAAGAGGATGCCCACAGGAAAATTCTGAACTACAAGCCAGTAGATATTAGTGGAATAAATTGAATGTGAAGTAGACAAAACTGATTGACTTTCAGATTTTATACTATTTCTTTTGTTCCAACAATGTCTTTTCCAACTTAGGCATACATTCACACACAAGAACTCAACTTCCTCTTCTTTAGCTCTCCTATTCATAGCTTTAGAGAGATAACTTAGTATATTTCATTCAGTGTAAATAATACATGCAAGTCTGATGTTTATGAATATAAACATTTATTTATATATATCAAAATACATTTATGGCTTGTAAGTATTGATACTATGAAGACGCATCAAGATATTGATGATCTGGCTTCATTTTCCCCTTAACTTGTAACTAATAAAGCAACTGATTTCTAAAACTCTCTATGTTTCTTTGTCATTTATTCCAGTGGAAAATATATTATCCTGAGCACTCACCTCATGCAGAACTTACAATAATGCTCAACATGAGCCACAAAAAGCCTCTCCATTTAGATTTTTTTATGGAGATTACATGTCAATGTTCCCCATCCTTCATGAAAACCGTGAGATGACTGCTGGTCAACTACTATACAAGGGTCTATCATAGCTCTAATGTATATACAAATGTAAAAAATATCTAAAGCCTTTTGACATTAGACTGTCCATTGGAGACAGTATTTTTGATTTGTATCAACTGACCCCATGTTTTTACATAAACACTATGAATGAAGGCATAGCATCAATTGAGTTGGGTTACATCAATACTGCTTGCTTTTCAAAATATCCTCAAATTCTTTCGATGTAAAAACAAAAGTATACAAGTAATATACTTATCTTTTCCTAAAATGAAAAGAAAACCAAAAAAAATCTTCTAAAGATATTCAATACCTGATGTTTATTTAAATTTGCTTTTTCAATAAAAAAGTTTCCATATAAATTGCATCTATAAAGTTTTCAGTCTGAATACCCAAGTATTTCCAATGGCATATATTTTGAACAAATTCTTTAAATTTGTAGATTGTCTCCAATGGACGTCTAATGTCAAATAAAGTTTTCTCTGGTTAAAGGCTTTAGACATTTTTTACATTTGTATATTTAAAATATACGTGGTTTAAGTCAAGATAATGGTACTCAACATCTGTAAATCTCTCACCATTTCTCTATAGTTTGTATCTTGATATATGATTTTGCAGTCATTACAGATACTGAAAACTTAAAAGTATAAATTTTTGATGTTGAAAACTCTTGGATTAACAGTGAAAATCTTTACACCATTCCTTCTATCATAAGGTTAGGGTTAGATGCTCATATGTCAACCAAGTATTATCATATTTTGGTCATTTATATAGTTTTTCCATAGTATGAATTTTCACATGTCCAGGAAGTCATATATGAGAGCCACAGGCTTTACCACATTTTTCATTTTTATAGAGTTTCTCTTCAGTATGGATAATCAAGTGTCCAGCAAATCCATTGTGAGAGTAAAAGGTTTTGCCACATTCAAGATATTTGCAGGGTTTCTCTCCAGTATGAATAGTTTTATGTCCAGCAAATTCTTTTTGAGAGCAAAGACTTTTCCACATTCTTCATATTTGTAGGAATTCTCTCCAGTACGGATGGTCTTGTGTCCAGCAAATCCTTTATGAGAGCAAAAGGCTTTGCCACATCCTTCACATTTGTAGGATTTCTCAACAGTATGGATCTTGACATGTTGAGCAAGTACGAAATAAAAGTGAAAGGCTTTTTCCACATGGTTCACATTTGTAGAGTTTCTCTCCACTGGAGATTTTCTGATATTCAACTAACTTTGAGTACCTATGAAAAGCTTTGTCACATTGTTCACATTTTTACGGTTTCTCACCAGTATGGATGGACATGTGTCCAGCAAATTCTTTGCGAGAGCGAAAGGCTTTGCCACATTCTTTACATTTGTAGGGTTTCTCTCCAGTATGAATGGTCTTATGTCGAGCAAGTTGTGAACGAGGGTAAAAGGCTTTGTCACATTCTTCACATTTGTAGGGTTTCTTTCCAGTATGGATCATAGTATGTCGAGCAAGATCTGAACGAGTGTGAAAGGCTTTGCCACATTCTTCACATTTGTAGGGTCTCTCTCCAGTATGGATACACTGATGTTCAATAAGACCTGAGTGCCAACAAAAGGCTTTGCTACATTCTTCACATTTGTAAGGTTTCTCTCCAGTATGGACACCCTGATGTTGAATAAGACCTGAGTGCCAACAAAAGGCTTTGCCACATTCTTCACATTTGTAGGGTTTCTCTCCAGTATGGACAATCTGATGTTGAAAAAGACCTGATTACCAATGAAAGGCTTTGCCACATTCTTCACATTTGTAGGGTTTCTCTCCAGTATGGATGATCATGTGTTTAGCAAATTGGTTTGGAGAGTGAAAGGCTTTGCCACATTTCTCACATATGTAGGGTTTCTCTACAGTATGGATGGTCATGTGTCTAGCTAATTGTTTGGAAGACTGAGACACTTTGTCACATTCTTCACATTTGTAGGACTTCTCTCTAGTTTGTATACTCTGTTGAATAAGATTTGAGTCCCAGCAAAAGGGTTTTTCACATTCTTCACATTCCTAGGGTTTCTTTCCAGTATGGATGGTCTTATGCTCAGCAAATCCTTTGTGAGAGTGAAATCCTTTTTCACATTTTTCACACTTGTAGAATTTCTCCCCAGTATGCTTCCTCGTATGTACAGCAAATAGTTTATGAGTTTGAAATTTTTCACATTTGTAGGGTTTCTCTGCAGTGTGGATAGTCTTATGTTCAGCTAATACTTACGAGAGTAAAAAGCTTTGCCACAGTCTGCACATTTGTAGGGTTTCTTCCCAGTATGTACCTTATTATGTTAAGCAAGTTTTGATTGGGACCAAAAGGCTTTCCTACATTCTACA
This sequence comes from Carlito syrichta, assembly GCF_000164805.1. Classification (NCBI taxonomy): domain Eukaryota; kingdom Metazoa; phylum Chordata; class Mammalia; order Primates; family Tarsiidae; genus Carlito; species Carlito syrichta. The sequence goes on along the minus strand of NW_007260023.1, from coordinate 227,341 downwards.
CATTTGTAGGGGTTCTCTCTAGTATGGTATCTTTGATGTTGAATAAGATTTGAGTACTGATGAAAGGTTTTGTCACATACCTGACATTTGTAGGGTTTATGTGCTGTATGAATTCTCTGATGGTGAATAAGATGTGAATACCAAGTGAAGGTTTTATCACATTCTTCACATTTATAGAGCTTCTCTCCAATATGGATTTTCTTTTGTTGTGAATAACATGAGTAATAGCTAAGGACTTCACACTTTTCACTTTTGAAGGCTCTCTCTCCACTATGGATTCTTTCACATCCATTTAGATAAGATAATTTTCTTAACGCTTTCCCACATATACTGTGTACTATTTCCTCTAATATTTTTTTGATGTTGGCTACATTTTGAGGACTGGTTAAATATTTTGCCATATTCATGTTTGGAAGCCATTGCAGAAATATGGATACTCTGATGGATAACAAATTTGGAGTGTTGATGAAAGACTCTCCCACACTTGTTACATTTGTAATGATTATTTTCAATAGAACATCCTCTCGGTTTTTCACCCTCATGCAGATGTTCCCAAGATTTTTTTAAGTGTAAGTTCTTAAGGTCAAATCTTCCATATCTTCCCTTTGGCATCTTTTTAAGTGAGTCTTTTATGCCCTTCTCTGGCAAAAGGGCCTCAGTGTAATGAGAATTCACAGCTGAAAATCATGAAAATAAAAATTTATTCCACGTATTAGACTCAGGTGAATAACCTTTAAAAATCAAACATAATATTGTTTCATGCTAAGGACATAAGCATGATGACATGTAAAAAAAATCACAGGACTTCACTCCTTTATAAATATATGTACTTCCGCCAGGCTTGGCGGTTCAGCCTGTAATCCCGCACATTGGGAGGCTGAGGTGAGTGGATTGCCTGAGCCCGTGGGTTTGAGACCCACCTGAGCAACTTGACGAGACCTCATCTCTACAACAAAAAAAAAATTAGCTGGGTGTGGTATGGTAGCACGCGCCTATAGTTCCAGCTACTTGGAAGGCTAAGGCGGAAGTATCACCAAAGCCCAGCAGGTCGAGGCTGTGGTGACCGGGAGTGGCCACTGCACTCCAGTCTGGGCAACAGTGAGACTCCAACTCAATAAATAAATAAACAAACAAACAAACAAATAAATAGATAGATAAATAGATAAATATATGTACTTAACAAAATACTCAATGCCTTTGTGAGAACCCAAAAAACAGGTAAGACATTTCAAAATCCCAAGTGAGCACTGTGTTAAAAGGAGTTACATGGAAGAGGAAGCTTAGTAATTTTGCCACCATAATCTCTCTTCCTTCACAATAGAGCATGATGCAATCAGATGAAAACTTCTAGCTCTTGATTTCCTCCTCAGGGAATAAGCCAAAGAGTGGAGCATGAGTTTACACTTCTGCACTTTGGGCATTTGCCCAAAGGCTGGTTTCTGTCCCAATTTACAGAGTACTGAAAAAGATGGTGGTACACTTTGAATAACAGGATGCATCTGTTTAGTCTAAAAGAAAATTATTCTTTTAGCACCAGAGAGACTGTAGTACCATAGAGAGACCACAGATATAGCAAATAACTATGAGCCCTTCAGAAGAAATGTGGTCAAACTATTTAACTGGAAGAGTACAAGCATAATTCTAGAGAAGATAAACTCTGGAGAGCGAGTCCCTTATAATACAAGATTTCAACACCATGTGAGTGTCCTAAAAACACATCAGCATGCATGTTTCTTCTGGTCTTGCTGTGAGAGTCTGCACTGCAGAAGAAGCTTCCTGAGTTGTGACAAACACACGACTGCAAAGATATTCATACTAACCAAAGTGCTTGACAGATTCAAAATAATCCTTGCCAAATTCGCCATGCCATTTTTTCCAGAAATACAAAAAAGCAACCCTAAAAAACTCATCAGCACCTGTAGTTCCAGCTACTTGGAAGGCTAAGGTGGAAGGATCGCCAGAGCCCAGGAGGTTGAGGCTGCAGTGGCCAGGAGTGGCCACTGCACTCCAGTCTGGGTGACAGAGTGAGACTCCAACTCAAAAAATATAAAAATAAAAACAAAAATTCTAAGGTCCATCCGTGAAAATGCTACAGTAATTCAAACAATTTAGCACTGCTATAAGGCAGACAGTTACATTGAAAAATAGACAGGAGAGTAATAAATCCTTGCATTTAGATTCAAATGGAAGGGTTATTTGCACACTGCTATTTACTACAACATTATTCACAAAAGCTAACACTTGAAAACAAGCCAAACATCTTTCATCAAAGAAGACAATTTCAAATGCACTGACAATAGAACATTATTCAGCCTTTTAATAGCAGATATCTCATAGTATCTACGTTTAGAATAAATCTGGAAGGAATTATTCTAATTGAAATAAGGTGGTAGGAAGAGGCACATACCACAAAATTGATGGTGTTTTACACAGAAAGATGATATATACTCATTGATAAACACGTGATGAAAGTAGGAGAATTTCCATGACTATTCACCTAGAGAAGATAAAATTACTATTAACAAAGAATTATATGAATTATAACTAAAATTAAACATATGCAACCATACAAATGCTTACATAATCTTGGCAAAAGACACGTTTCTGATTTATATTTGAATATTGTCACCATTCTCTTAATTAGAACAGATTTCTACAAGTTGAACAACATATCTGAAGTCATATTAGGCTATCATTTTAGCCATAATTATCAGATGCATGAACATAATTATCAGATGTGAGAAAAGAGAATGCTAAATCAACACAAAAATATGAATTTGTAGATAGATAAAAAATAAAAATGAGAGAAAATGTAACCCATAAAGTCATGGATAAACATAATTGTATTGCTTAAACAGAATCCTTTAAATAACAACACTTTTCAAATTTCATTAGGTATCCATAAAAAACAGACATTATGAATCATTAGCATGTAATTAGATTACTAAATATATAAGAAAAAAATAATTTTAATTCCTCATAAAAAGATTTGATGAAAAAATTTTAAGGACTAAGCATTTAAATTTTACTACTGAATCTGCTCTACTATGTTATAACTATATTGCTGCTATATTTACTCAAAAGGTAAAGCGGTAATTTAGTCTTTAGGAATAAAGAAAAAACATACATGTATAAATATTGGAGGCAACATGAATATTGTAATATATGGTATAACAAATAAACTATTGCGAATACATGTTATTATTCACAGACAAACAGGTTGAGTAAAGTGAAAGGAAATGGCAATGATAACATCTCACACGCAATAAACATAAAAAAAATACTAAAACGGAGTGGAAGCCTTACTAATTATCTAACTCACCTCTTACCTGATATATAAATTAAAGTATGTTATTTCAGACCTTTTAAAAACTAATATTATAGGTAAACTAAGCTACTACAGATTAAAAACTAAAAGTAGACAACTTAGTTCTAGTATTCTATATAATAAAAGAGCAAAACCTGTAAACTAATAGTTTAAAAACAAAAGGTAACAGCAATTTTTTATTACTATATGTTTGGCAATGTTTTAGGTTTACCTACAGCATTAATTTCTTTGGGAAGGCTAAGAGGTGAATAGATACATCATTCTATGTTTTATTTTTTGAGTTGGAGTCTCACTCTGTCATCCATGCTGGAGGGCAGTGGCACACTCCTGACCACCGCAGCCTCGACCTGCTGGGCTCCTGCTATCCTTCCACCTCAGCCTACCAAGAACCTGGAACTATAGGCATGCACTACCACACCTGGCTAATTTTTTATGTATTGTAGAGATGAGGACTTGCCACATTGCCTGAGTGGGTCTCGAACCCACAGACTCAGCCAATCCTCTTGCTTTGGCCTCCCAAAGTGCTGGGATTACAGGATGAGCCACCAAACCTGGCCTACTTCATTCTATTTTATACTAGACACATTTAGGCAAATAAAAGTTCAACTTCTAAGCTTAGCTCAGATTAAGAAAATAAAAATTTAACGTAATAATATGTTGCTTTAAAAAAATGCAAAGTATCATGCTTTGTGTCCTGATGTCTCAGTCCAAACTCCTTTTGCATTATGTTTGGAAACCTCCATAAAACTGATTGTAATACAGACAACACGTCACATATCTGTGTCTAGTGTTATTGAGATTTCTGAACCAAACCCCAACAATCCCACTACTTCCTCTGTACACTTCTGACATGAGACATATATGGAACTTTTAAAATAACTTGAGGCCAGGCTCAGTGGCTCAGTCTGTAATCCCAGCACTTTGGGAGGCCGAAGTGAGTGGATTGCCTCAGCCCGTGGGTTCGAGACCTGCCTGGGCAACTTGACGAGACCTCATCTCTACAATAAATAAAAAATGAGCCGGGCATGGTAGTGCGCACCTGTAGTTCCAGCTACTTGGAAGGCTGAAGCAGAAGGATTGCTGGAGCCCAGCGGGTCGAGGCTGCGGTGGCCAGAAGCAGTCATTGCACTCCAGTCTTGGTGACAGAGTGAGACTCAACTCAAAAAATAAATAAATAAATAAATAAATAAAATGACCTGAAAGAGGAATCCCCAGAAAAATGCCCAAATTTCCCAACCCCCCAAAGGAATGAATCAATAGTCTGATCATATAGTCCTTCACAAGACATGAGAACTTTGGTTCTCACTGTGAATGTGCTGGAAGTGCACTGAAAAGAAACAAGAAGATGCAGAATTGAAAAGCATAAGAATAAACAAAAGATGTCTCTCTGTGTCAACAATAGAAAACTAGGTTTCTCAAAATTATTCTCATTAGAACAGAATTTCCCAAGTAGCACTGTAAAGTCTGACTTCTTCATGGACATATGGACCTCTCATCTCTGTCACTGGCACAAGTATTCCCATCTACACGACTGTATGGTTATTTTATATATATATATAAATATATATTATACATCCAGTATATATATATTAGAACCAAACATAAGATGGATATGAAGACACTGGCAATGACAATGCTGCGTTAGATGATACTAAAAGAATAAGCAACAATGAAAAATACAAAACTACTCAAAGTTAAAATCATCATGATTAGAAAAAATCAGTGAAGTGAAAATGTCTCCTAAAGAATGAAAAAGTATATTATCCATGACCAGCAATCCCTCTTGTGGGTATCTATCTGGAGATCCAAAGTAGAACCTGAAAAAGATATGTGTACATCCGTGTTTAATGGCAGCAATATTAACAAAAGCCAAAAGGTGAAAGCAACCTAAATGTCCTCCAAAGAATGAATGGACAGAGAAAACGTGGATCTTTTTATAAAAGAAACGTTTTCACGTGTTATGGTAAGGATGAATCTTGTGGATTTATGTTAATATAAATAAGACAGTATCAGCTGAATGTGGTTGTTCATGTCAGTAATCCCAGCTCCTGAGCCTAGCATTGAAGACCTGTCTAGGGTATACAGTATGCCAAGAATTTGTGTCTAAAAAAATAAAAATAAAAAACAACTGGGCATGGAGAAACCAATCTGTAATCCCAGTACTCAGGCAGGTGAGGTGGAGTGATCACCTGAGCCAAGGAGCTCAAGGCTGTAGTGAGCCTTTATAGAGCCATCACATTCCCACCTGAGTGACAGAGTCCATGACTCACAAAATAAAACAAAACCTTAATAAGGATTTGGAAAATATACTTGATAATGATATTGGTCTTAGTAACCACTTTTTTTTAATGACTACAGGAACAAAAGCAAATATAAACAAGCTGGTAACATCAAACTAAAAACTTTCTGTGTGGTAAAGGAAATAGGAAGAAGGATTGCAGGAGATGAGAAAATATCTGCAAACCATACACCTGATGAGATGTTAATATCCAAAATACAAAAATATTACACAAATCAAAGGAAAAAACAAAAAAAATATACTCACCTCACTAAAAAATAGCCAAAATAAAAAGCAATTTATCCAATGAGAATATACAAATTGCCAACAGGCATATGAAACAGCACTCAACAACAAAAATAGAGGCAATTTCAAATCAACACAATGAGGATATATTATCTCACACCTATTATGATGACTAATATCAACCAGAAGAGATAACTTTTGATAAGGATGTGCTGAAAAACAAAGTCCTGTATACTGTTGGCAAGCTTAAAATTGGTAGAGTCATATAAAAATGATTTATCAACATCCTTTTTAACATAAAAATAAACTACCATGGAACACAGAAATCCCATTTTTGGGTATATAAACAAAGGAAATAAAATCATTATCAAAAAGATGTAACTGCACCCCTATGTTCATAGCAGCATTTCTCAAAATGGCCAAGTTGAAAACAATCTAAATATTTGCGGATTGTGTTGAGTAATAAAATATTGTATATATACAAAATCACATATTATTCAGTCAAAAAAATTTAAAGAATCCTGCAATTTCAACCTTATGGATGAAACTGTAAGACATTATGCTAACTGAAGTGAACCAGGCACATGCACACAAATATTGCATAAGGATGGGTACAGTGGCTCAAGATTGTAATCCCAGCACATTTGGAGGCTGAGGTAAGCAGACTGCCTGAGCTCAGAGGTCAAGGCCAGTCTTGGCACATTGGTGAGATCTCATATCGATGATAAAAAAATAACCTTGGCATGGCAGCATGCTCCCATAGTTCCAACTACTTGGAAAGCTGATATGGAAGGATCACCTGAACCCAGCAGCTTGAGGCTGTGGTGCTCATTAGCATGGCTCTGTACTCCAGCACGGGTGACAAAGACTCTAACTCGGGAATAAAAAAATCCTGCATGATTTCACTCATGTGTAGAATCAAAAAAATTTCACTCATATAGGAAGAAAGTACAATGTGATCACAGGGCCTGCAGGTGGGAAAAATGGAAATGTTTTCCTTTTCTTGTCTTTTTTTTTTGGTAGAAAGAAGGTTCTTTCTTTTTTTTTTGAGTTGGAGTCTCACTCGGTCACCCAGACTGGAGTGCAGCGGCCGCTCCCGGCCACCCACAGCCTCGACCTGCTGGGCTCTGGCGATCCTTCTGCTCAACCTTCCAAGTACCTGGAACTACAGGTGCGTGCTAGCACACCCGGCTAATTTTTTATTTATTGTAGAGATGAGTTCTCGCCAAGTTGCCCAGGCAGGTCTCGAACCCACGGGCTCAGGTAATCAACTCACCTAAGCCTCCCAAAGGCATGGGATTACAGGCTGAGCCACCAAGCCCGGCTGAAAGTTTAATTCTGAGTTCGCATCCAGGGGCGATGTTTTTCAATGGTTACAATATTTCAATTATAACTGAGTTTTAGGGAACTAATGTATAACATAGTGACTTAATAACGATGTCTTGTATGTTTAGAAAATTTGCTAAAATAGAAGATATTATGTGCTCTCTTTACAAAAATGACACTACTTAAGGGGAATGATATGTTCATTGACATAATAGTAATCATCATTTCACAATGTATAGGCATATCAAATTGTTATATTATTCACAACATATGGTTATACATTTTTATTTATGTACAAAAAATCAGAAGGTAATCACATATACATAGACAATGTCCATGCATATTCATATATATGAATATATGTAAGTTCATCTAAGCTTCATACTAAAGAAAAGAAAATTATAAAATAAGAGTTATTAAGACACAAGGTAAGTGTGGAAGTTTAATATGTTTACCAAACCTCTATGCGGTATAGCATACATAAACATTTGAATATATAGAAAAATTACCAATCTCATATCATACTTCAAAATTATAATTAAAGTAAAATAACAGGATTTCTTCTATTAAAAGAGATATTTTGTGTTCTGGTAGAGCTATGGAGCATGAGTTCAAATAAAATTATTGGAAATCTCCCTAGGATAGAAAATCATAAATTAGAAAATACGCAACATCTGTCTGGAGAGTTCTTAAAATTTCTCAATCAATTCATCAAATCACTACTCTCATATACTTCCAATCACGACACAGAAAGAAAATTTAAAAAGTATTTTGACATGTATTTCCAAAGAAATAAACATATATTTCGATGTCTCCAAAAGCTTCAGATAGGTAGTCAAATCATGCAGTCCCTAACAATCCATTAATTGGACTTTGATTTCCACTGCACCCTAAAAGGAAATCACTGAAAAAGAAGCAGAATTTTTGGAGAATTCCAGAACAAGGAATAATAGATGTCCCTTTGTGATGGCAAGAGAAAGAACCCCAGGCTTCTCAGAAACCATTTCCATTGGGGCAGACCACCTTCCCAAATGACATTTCAAGCTCTGCTCCCTTGACCTGTGTCATCTGCTTCATTCACTCCCACCTACCTGGAGGTTTGGTTAACATGCTGTATCTCTTCACATCCCAGGGTTTTTTCCTTTGCTCCAGATACATGATCAGCTTTGGCTTAGAGAGAGCAAGTCCTGTTTAATTAGAAAAAAGTAACATGATTCTTGCCGGGCTTCTTCAATTACAAACCTAGTATTGTGATCAGTAGAGAATACATTATACAAAATTCTAGAAAATTAATCCTCAAATATGGTTTCCCAATAAAACCTTTAGAACATTTAGATAGAATTTTAAATTTGTGGGTTCCTTTTTATTTTGAGGTGGAGTCTCACTCTGTCACCAGGCTGGAGTGCAGTGGAAAGCTCACTGCCACCCCAGCATTCACCTGCTGGACTCAGGTGATTCTTCCTCCTCAGCCTTCCAAGTAGCCAGAAGTACAGGTGCATGCTACCATCTCCAGCTACTTTTTTGATTTAGTGTAGAGATGGGGTTTCACCAAATTGCCCCGGCTCTTCTTGAACCCATGGGTTCAAGCAATCCTCTCACCTCAGCCTCCCAAAGTGCTGGCATTACAAGGTTGAGACATCCCATGCCTGGCCTTAAATTTGTGAGTTCTTAGTTCAGTACTAGTGAGTCAAAAACTTATGGCAGCAGTTGGAATGAGATGTGAACAATGTTATTTTGTGCCACTGAATTTCTGAATTTACCAATTATAAAGATAGAAGGATGCTGGTCAATTCAAATAGAGAATGATTCAAGTCAAACTGAAACATCTTTAATTTTCACTTTTCTATATTAACAAATCACCAACTTTTCTTTGATAGCAAGTATCTGAAACTCATTTATCCAAAGTAGAAATTCCAAGAAAACATTTTACAAAGAAGGACATAAAATCCTTAGTATAAGATAGAGATTGTGTGTTGAGAGCTTCCTCACCCAGAAAACCCAGATTTCTGTAGTTCTCTAACATCACAGTCCTGTACAATATTCACTGAGGGGGGTCCAGGCATTCCCATTCCTCTGGAGAGAATTCTATGGCCACATCCTTGAATATCAACAGCCCCAGAAAATAACAACACATATTTACCAAGTCACCATGTCCTCTAGGTAAGCAAGAGTGAAAACAGGGTTCAGCTGACATTACAACTATAATTATGCTATATATAGTTATATAGCATATGCAACTATAATTATAAGATAATTTGTAACAGAAATATCTTCTAATGCATTGTGTGAGAAAGAAAGATAAAATCCACATTCTTCACATTTGTAGAGTCTCTGTCCAGGATGACTCCTCATATGTATAGCAAATCATTTGAGAGCAAAAGGATTTTGCTCTCAACATGTCACATTTGTAGGGTTTCTCTCCAGTATGGATGGTCTTATATCCAGCAAATCCTTTATGGGTCCGAAAAGCTTAGCCACACGCTTCACATTTGTAGGCTTTCTCAAACGTATGAATCTTGACATGTTGATCAAGAATTGAATGAGAGTGAAAGGCTTTTTCACATATTTTACATTTGTAGGATTTCTCTCCAGTATGAATAGTCATGTGTCCAGCAAATCCATTTTAGGAATGAAAAATTTGCCACATTCTTCACACTTGTAGGTTTTCTCTCCAGTATGGATGGTCGTATGTCCAGCAAATCCTTTATGAGATTGAAAGGCTTTGCCATATTCTTCACATTTGTAGAGTTTCTCTAAAGTATGTCTCCTTATATGTATAGCAAATCCTTTATGACAGCAAGACTTTGCCACATCCATCACATTTGTAGGGTTACTCCCCAGTATTGATGGTCTTATGTCCAGCAAATTTTTTTGTTGTTGTTGTTGGAGTCTCTCTCTGTTACCCAGACCAGAGTGCAGTGGCCCCTCCCGGCCACCGCAGCCTCAACCTTCTGGATTCCGGTGATCCTTCTGCCTTAGACTTCAAGTAGCTGGAGTTACAGGCCCACGCTATCATGCCTGGCTAATTTTTTGATTTTTGTTGTGGAGACGAAGTCTCGCCAAGTTGCCCAGGCGGGTCTCAAATCCGCGGGCTCAGGCAATCCACTCAGCCTCCCAAAAGCGCGGGATTACAGGCTGAGCCACAGATTCTGGCTTAGCAAATCTTTATGAGTGCAAAAACCTTTGCCACACTTTTCATATTTCTAGGGTTTCTCAACACTATGGATCTTGACATGTCCAACAAGCATTGAATGAGATTGAAAGACTTTTCCACATATTTCACATTTGTAGGGTTTCTCTCCATTATGATCTTACGTCCAGCAAGTCCTCCTCAAGAGCTAAAGGCTTTTACACATTCTTCACATTTGTAGGGTTTCTCCCCAGTATGTATCTTGACATGTTCAGCAAGTTTTGAAAGAAAACAAATGGTCTTGCCACATTCTGTATATTTGTAGGGTTTCACTCCAGTATGGATAATCTTATGTCCAGCAAATCCTCCTCGAGAGTGAAAGGCTTTGCCACATTCTTCACATTTGTAGGGTTTCTTTTCAGTATGATATCTTTGATGTTGAATAAGATTTGAATGTGATGAAAGACTTTATCACATACTTGACATTTGTAGGGTTTCTCTCAAGCATGGGTCACCGTATGTTGAGTAAGGTGTGAATGAGAGTGAAAGGCTTTGCCACATTCTTCACCTTTGAAGGGTTTCTCTCCAGTATGAATACTCTGATGAGGAATAAGACCTGATTGCCAATGAAAGACTTTGCCACATTTTTCACATTTGTAGGGTTTCTCTCCAATGTGAATACCCTGATGTTGAATAAGACCTGAGTGCCAACAAAAGGCGTTGCCACATTCTTCACATTTGTAGAATTTCTCTCCACTATGGATGATCATATGTTGAGCAAGATCTGAACAAGTGTGAAAGTCTGTCGGTGACCTGCACTGAACAAGGAGGGGTTAGGACCACACCGGTGAATCAGAACGGAGAGAAGAAACCACACGGAGGCAGCTCTTCTGGGAACAGTCTGGCCAAGACTGAAGCCAATTTTATTCAAACTTTTTCCAACTTATATACCATTTTCTATAATCTCCAGCAGTGTGACAATTACTTGCTGGGGGTGTACAAGTTCATTGATGTGTAACGCGCTTTACAAATCATGTACCATCACAAGATTTTCAAGTTCCCAGTGAACAATTACAATTCCATGATGTATGAATCACAGGTGCACAATTTCAATACAGATTGTTCAAAATGTTTTTCACAATGTTCAATAAATCATTCATATTATACTCTATGTTCTAAACCCTGATTAAAAAACTTTCCAAGTTAACTCTAAGTTCAATCCAATTTTACTAACTTTTAATATTTTTGACGATTAATATTATCAACTTAACACTATACTATAATGTATAAGTTTACTTAAATGACTTAATTTTATTACCTTAATTTTGTACTATTTATTTTTATAATTCTTATAACCTACTACATTTCTATACTGCCCTATGATTGTATATTAATTACCTATGAACTTATCCTTAACCTAAATTTTATCACAACTTCTATAATTTCAAATATCTAAACTATTGTCTTTTATACTTTATTAATTACTTATCTTATAATACCATGTCTGAATTCTATACAACTATTTATCCTACTATATCTATTACAACCTTATCATTAGTACTAATTAGTA